>NW_010272694.1:31949-41098 GCF_000690775.1 Eurypyga helias
TATATATTAATGATATAGCTAACTAATTAAGTTATGTATATCACACATTTCGCTACCTGTACCAAGAATTGTTCTGGTCTTCCAAAGGAAAAGAGTTTATGACTCTTTTAGGCTTGGGCCTGTATTGCCCAAATATGTTCTGCTGTAGTCCTATGGTATTTCTTTGCAAATGGGGGATGAAGTCCAAAGAATTTGGACTCCCAGCTCTCACAGACTTACAGACACAGTCCTTGGTTTCTTATGCATATTATCCTCCTTTAAATATTCTATCATACACCATCCCCTAGCACCTCTCTATTAAGTGAGGAACAGTTCAGAAGTCACATGAATGGCTTTGATATAACATTTTAAAAGGAGTAAGCAGGAGAAATTGGTTTCTCACTTTTTCTGATGTAATTAAGAACAGACTCAGGGGTAATTTTTATTTGAGTTTACTCCTTTTTGTTGTTCTGTTTATGTCTGACAGTCTGACTTTACTCATAACTGCGGAGTCATGATTACTGTACAAGTGACAGGTCAAAGTACGGTTCCTCTCCTGCTAGAGGACACCAAGGCAAAATGTAGGTTAGTACTAGAAAGCAAAGTTGGTGTGGAATTTCCATGCTGAGAGGTTTGGGGACAAAGGAAAGGATAATATTATGTAGACTGTGAATATCTAATTGCATTTCTGTAATGTATCTTGTCATCTGTTTATAAAGTATTTGCCTAGGCTATAAAATAAACAAGACCTTGAACTTTATAAGGGATTTGTTTAACAAATGCAGGATCTAGCCTTGGGAGCTAAAAATGGCTGAGCTTTGTATTGCTGTCATCCTTTCGTTAAGTAAAGATAGAATTTAGGGATTGCAAAAAGGGGTTGGCGATCTCTTGGACCAGCTTCTACAAAGAAAACTCTCTCAGAATTTTGACAGTAGTAATACCACAGCATTTCTTTCTTTTGGTATCTTGCTGTACCTGTTACCAAAATATATTGCTACTGCCCACTCTTATGCTTCACAGGAAGTTAAAATTCTCATTTATAGCCCAGTTTTTGCAATCACACCAGGGATGTTAATAGGAGTTCTGGTAAAGAGAAGATCTGAATTCAGTCTCATACAGTTAAAATAGTAGTTCTGTCTGAATAAGAATTACATTATTTGAATTCATTTTTCCATTTCTGAAATGAAACTTGGCCCAATTTACAAGCATTTAAAATACCTGAGTACCTACTTTACCACTCCACCCAGCTGCAAGTGTTGATTTACAATACTTGGCCATAACAAGTTATGAATGAAAGTGGTAATTAGAATAGATTAATAACTCAGCAGCAGCTCTGGTTTTCTAGATATAGTAAGATTGGGACTATATTTAACCCATAGACCAGAATAATATTCCCTGAAAAGCCATTATAAATGTGGGAATAGGTTCAGAGATGCTAAAATGACAAGCACAGTATAAGAAATTAAACCATTATTAAGAATTCTTTATGAACACTAAGCAAATATGAATATTATGTTATGAGGACAAAGGGTACTTATCTAAAGTTAGAAGAGTTAGTCACAAAAATAGCAGTTGGAAGATACAGAAACCAGGCACTATTTTCTTCATTCAGAAATTTCTGGATTGATACTAATACCAAGAAAAATATTTCCATTCTGTTCTGTGTCTCCCATTTTAATGTGGGCTCATTAGAGCTTATCTGATGAGCTATTCTTATCAGAGATATATAATTGGCCTTTTTGTTAGATGAGAATTGGAAAAATCTAGGACTGTAGAAGTATTTAAATTTGTTGGGGTTTTAATATGTGCAAGTAACTAGAATATAATATCATGTCTATATGTGACAATTTGATGTTTACATAAAAATGATGAAAAGTTAAATCCTCTACTGTTAAATCATTGCTGGTAGGATTGACCTATGCACTGAAGGTGCCAATGTTTGTGTGATTTTTATGAGATTGCAGAGAAACTAGAGCAAAAATCCTGACAGCAATGCTGCCTACAAAATACTGACAAAAGTGCTGTGGACCCAGGCAAAAGTTAGGGTTTTTTCCTTGGGAAACTCTGTGGCTTGAATTACCCAGCTGGGGAAAAATGTAGAAGACCATTCATCAGTGATGGATGGAGTTGATAATAGCTCACCACAATTAAAGGCTGCCCAACAATCTCTCATGGTTAGCTTCTATCTACATTCACTTTTAACTTTATCTGTTTCTCCCGTCCCATTTGTTCATGCTATGTTGGATAAAGATCTTCTGTGTCTGTGGCTGTGTTGAAATTTCCAGGTGTGTCCTTTCTTAATGCTACTGCTGCTGGCTATGTATATATATTTTGGACATGCAGAGCTGTTTTGTTCTTATCCAGGCTCCCATGTTTTTTGCCTGGGATGAATGTACTTATGTACAAAACAATGCCTGGTTTTGGAGGGGGAAGCCCCTACACCTTCCCTTCCATGATATTCTTACAGACAGTGGGAGGCAAGGAAAGTGTTTTTTGGAAGTAAAGATGCAAAAGAAGATTACAAAAGAATTTATTTTTTTTCAGTTGTGAATACACACCAAAGAAATGAACTCTGGAACGTGTTCAGGCAGTCTGCATTCCACCTGTGTCCCATGCCAAAATAATGAGTGATAGCTACAGATTAATGAATAATACAGAAGTTACAGAATGAAAAAAACTATTATTAAAACCATAACCATCACTGTTTTCTCAGAGGAGGTGGCTGATTTTTCCCTTGTATCTCCAGACAGATCTGAGTGTTTGAAGTAGTATAAATTCTCCTGATAACTGAGTAGCTTCCAGACTTCTTCTGGAAAGAGAAGTAAAAAAAATCCCACTAAAAAAATCAAAGAAACCTGGACACAAGCATGTTTTGTTTTAGTCTCACTTTCACCAAAGAGGTAAACCTCTCAAATTTCAAATAAGAATCTCTGCAAAGAAGTAATTGGAAAGGCTTGCCTGCCTCTGATAGCCCAGAGAGTCATTAAAACCTTCGAAAAGGAGGATTGACTGGAGAAGTACAAGTCAGAAAAGCATTTTCATCCAAGTTGCAGGACAGATGAAGAAAAATATTGTGGATACTTCACACGTATTTGCAGATATTTTGGACAGGATTTTCAGCCCACTCCAGATTTGTTTTCAAAACTTCAGTTTTCATTTGCAAACAAAAATAGATGGCCAAGTTTTCAAGTTAGACAGAACAATCACAGTTAACCTAGTCTGTCAGTGCAGACTGTAAAACTACCCTGAATTGTTGGAGGAAGGATAGATATCTTGACATCGGCCGTACCTTTTAGAAAAATGTTCTGTTTCTGTTGAATAATTTCTGATGAGGGAGAACCTCTCACAACCTTTTCAGATGTATTATTCCAGAGGTTAATTAGTCTTTTGGAGGTGTGTGCCATATTTCTTGTTTGAATTAATCTAGTCTCAGTTTCCAGTTTTTGGGTCACTTTCAGTTTTCTGCTACATCTTAATCCGCTGGATTGAGGAGTCCACTGCAAAGGGTTGTTCCCTGCCCCCGCCTCCCTCCCGTGAGTACCTCTAGGCTGTGGCGAAGGCATCAGTTAATCATCTCTTTGATTAAGCAAATAAACTGAGCTCCTGGCATCTTCTACTGCAAAGCATGGTTGCCAGAGCTCTCATCCCTCTCATGGCTTGTCTTTGAGCTCTCTCCAGTTTCACAGCAGGCCTCCTGATCTGTGCATGCCACAGCTGCACACAGCCTCAGAGCAGTTGCAGCCCCTGCAGAAGTAATAAATGTCCTGGCTCCCATTAAAGATACCATGTGTATGTCCAGGGTTAAGCTGGCTCCTTCAGCCACGTTGCTGCACTGGGAGCTCAGGTCTGCCCCATATCTAGATGGATTGCTGTCTGCTTAACGGCAGATCTCTCTGCAAAGTGCCCATAAAGAAGAGTTTCTTTCTTTATTCCTAGAGTTAGGACTTCTTTCTGTCTATGTTAAAAAATGCATTGATCTCTCTCAGTGATCCATCTCCTGCACCATTTACCAAACCACATTTCTTCTGTAATTGCTAAATTTGGTCATTAGTAAGTGACTGAGTTTTCTCCCACATTGATCAGAAGTATAAGGCCAGGACCAGCCCCTGAGGATCCTAACAGCAGATCAACTGTCCCATTTGTAATTACATTCTGAATCCTGTCAGTTAGATACTTTTTAATCCATTTAATGTGTGCCATTTTGATTTTGCTTTTAATAAAATGTCATGCAGCGTTGTGTCAAATGATTTACAGAGGTCTAAGTATATTATATCAATATAGTTACCATTGTCAGCCACATTTGTAATCTCATCTGAAGAAAGCATGTTAGTTAACTTGACAACATCTCTTTTCCATTAACTTGGCATTATGTGTATTTCTTTCCTTTGGAAATTAATATATGTTTTATCAGCAACTGCATCCTAAGTATTTTTGAGAAATTAGTCAGAACTAGGACAACAGAAGTTGCTACAAATGAAACTCTTTAAACCTGGACCTTGTTTAAATCCTTATTTAGAAATCTATCTCTAACTGAGAACTAAGCAAAAGTCAAGAAGTATTGAAAGTTTGTTCTTCCTGCAAAATAGGGTTCTCCCAGTTAAAACGGAAATGTGAATAAATTGTGTGGGAAACAGCTTGTGTGGAAGAGATGGTTTCTCTTAATGGACCATCTACAGTGGTTGAAAAACAGCAGATGTGCTTTTGGGTCCACAATGCCCTTTGATCTCACTTATATCCTTAGATTATCATGGCTGTGATAACAGTTAGCAACTCAGTGACTAGACATATGAAACGTCATTTTATTAGCAATGAAATCATACTACATAGTTCTTTTAGAAAAGGATGTTTAGACTGGGAAAGATTATTCCATTTCTGCTAGATGACCCATGAAGTCAAGAACGTGAACTCTGCAGAGAAGGTGTTGGAGTGCTGATCAGTACTTTCATACACATACACGCCTCTTCCTGTGTGCTTTTGAGACATTATTAATTTCTTATGAAAACCTGTTTTTGCAGTGAATCACATGGTACATCTCTTGTAGTGCTTGAGTTTTTAAAAATGGGGACATGAAGGCCACATGCTGATTTCTAGCCACGTGTGTAACCAGAAAGTGAATATAAGGCAATTTGCCTCTAAAGCAAGAAAGCAATCTAAAGAACTCAGGTGGCATTCAGCCCACTTAACTTCAGACATAACCGATGTAAACATCTATATCTAGTGATTTCAGACTCCATTTAGTGTCAGTACAGAGGAATTGTCTCTTCTAAGTCATGATTCATATGACCCAGTTTAAATATCTACATGGGGATGAGATTAATTTTGTCCTGAAAGTGCCAGTTTCCCTCCATTTACCAGAGGGAGCTTAGGTGACTAGCTGAGATGTAGGTCTCTCTCTTATAGACATTTCCATCTGGACAAATTACTCCCATGCTTCAAAGCAGCAACGATGGGATTTTTAATGCTGGTCAGGCAGATTTTCGCTCTTTTCCTTTTGCGTGTAACAGAAGAAAGACATAAAAATGTGGGGAGGAGGAGCAAGCTGTTGTGAAGGGTCAGCCAAGATGCCCTGGAGATGAGGCAAGAACAAGAGCTTGCAGGACTATGAGATCATCTGATTTGTTTTCCTTTGTTTTTATCTTAATTCTTGCTTCTAAATTACTTAATTAATGTTAAAAAAAAAAAAGGCAGTGAGTAATTGAACTGAGCTGTTTACAGCAAGTTTCCCTCTTGCCCAGCTGGTAGATCAGCCCATTATTTCAATGATGTTAAACTGTTTCATTTTATTTTAGTTACTTTAAAATGATGAGAGAACAAATCAAGGGTCACACATTTAGGTCTGGTTCTTTTCTGAAAGCTGTGCAGATTTCATAGTGTAAAGGCGTTACCCAAAAAAAAAAAAAAAAAAGTATATAGCACATATATTGAGTGAGATTTGTCCTGTATGTCAGATAACTAAATTTAGGTGTCTTTGGGGCAGAGGGTCCTCATTTGAGCTTGGTGTCTATCAGCCAGTAAATCTAAATAACTGAGAAACCAGTGCAGATCACCCCAAATTAGACACCTACAGTTGTCCCCAGCTGAAGACCTAACTTTATCATCAGCCTCAAAAGGGACTCAAAACTATGGGATCACCTCATGGGTAAACTTGGCTAGAAATGCAAGAAAGACTGAACATGGGTCTAGAAGTGTTAGTGTGACCATGGAAGACCTGAAGTCACAGATTCTGCTGTCACAGATTCACCCAAAAATGTCAATAGAAGTAATAGAGTCATTAATGCATCTTTGGGGGTTATTTTGTGAGGATTAATTAAAAAATATTTGTACAGTGCATCCACTATAGATTTGCCATGTGTCTATAATATGTGGTAAAATTAGCAAGCAGTTTAAGTGTCAGGGACTATTCAAGATAATTACCAACTTTTCAAAAGTTGGTAGGAGCTGGTTACCAGGGGATTTGTGAAGATCTAATTACTACTAACTATCTGACTGAAACAGGTGACTTGACCCTGAAATTTCCCCCAGCTAGATTTAAATGCTGACATGATCAAATTTTGCAAAAGTTTTGAGTGTTAAGTGATTATTTATTTCACTCTTTTTCACACAGAAAATGCAATATTTCTCAACCTAAAGACAAGCTCAAATTTAATTGTTACCTGTAGCTTGTTACTATGTAATTCTTTTTAACAGTGTTAAGCTAAGAGAGAATGTTGGGTGTTTTTGTGTTTGGTTTGGTTTGGTTTGGTTTTTTTTTAGGGGAATCACTACTGTTAATACAGAAATTCTGTTTAAAGATTTCTTGACAGGGTGATAAACCATGACTGGATGCATTGTCCCTCATCAGGATATAATTTCACACAGGATGATGAAACAAAGATGCAAAAAGATATATTTTTCAGTCCATAGTTGGAGGCATACATCAGCTTTAATGGAAAAGGGAAAAAAATGAATGAGAGAAAAGGGAGAAATAAGAGTTTTTCCAGTGCTAGCCAAGAAGAGAAGTGGTGGGGGTGTCCCTAGATGAGCATTCCATTCTGAGTGCCTTCGCCAGTGTTCACTGAATACTTTTTTTAAAGTTTCCTTGGAATCTTCACAATACACACACACATCCCCACACCCCATTGTTAAGCCAGTAGATCTGACTGGAGCACTTGCTGATCGGTCAGAGAGGTTGCAGAGCTGTTAAGCTTTGTGCATCTACCTTATGGGGAAATACTTAATGGCTGTCAAAAAGACTACTTTTCACTGGTATTATATATTAAGCTCTGTTTCATAAATCACAGAATCACAGGATGGTCAGGGTTGAAAGGGATCTCTGGAGATCATCTAGTCAAACCCCCTGCCAAGGCAGGTTCATCTAGAGCAGATCACACAGGAATACATCCAGGCAGGTTTTGAATATCTCCAGAGAAGGAGACTCCACAACCTCTCTGGGCAGCCCCTTCCAGTGCTCTGGCACCCTCAGAGTGAAGAAGTTTTTTCTTAAGTTCAGGTGGAACTTATGTGATCCAGTTTATGCCTGTTGCTCCTTGCCCTGTCGCTGGGTACCACTGAGAAGAGCCTGGCCCCATCCTCTTGACACCCACCCTTTAGATATTTATAAGCGTTTATGAGATTCCCTCTCAGTCTTCTCCAGGCTAAACAGAGCCATGTCACTCAGCCTTTCCTCATAAGGGTTATGTTCCAGTCCTCTAATCATCTTCATACCCTCCTCTGGACTCTCTCCAGTAGTTCCCTGTCTTTCTTGAACTGAGGAGCCCAGAACTGAACACAGCACTCCAGATGTGGCCTCACCAGGGCACGGTAGAGAAAGAGGATGACCTCCCTCAACCTGCTGACCACAATCTTCTTAACGCACACCAGGATACCACTGGCCTTCTTGGCCACGAGCGCACAATGCTGGCTCATGGTTAACCTGCTGTCCCCCAGCACTCTCGGGTCCTCCTCTGCAGAGCTGCTTTCCATCAGCTCAACCCCCAGCCTGTACTGGTGCATGGGGTTTTCTCCCCAGCTGCAGGACTCCCCACTTGCCCTTGTTGAACCTCATTAAATCATTCATGCCTAGGATAGGGTTATAAATGTAAATTTAGGGTCTAAGATGTGGGAAAGGATGAGTGGAAGGAAAAGCGATTCAAATGGTGGAAAACAAGGGCAAGAGGCACTGCCACAGCTACTTGGGGTACGTAGGTGGGATGTGTCAACAGAGGAAGCTGACTACCCTGTTGCACATAAAGGGCTGCAAAGGGAAAGCCCTGAGGATTACACAGTTTAAGGCAATGTACAGGCAAAAAAAAAAAAAAAAAAATTGTGTTGGAAAGAGGAAAGAAAAGAGAAAGTAAATAAGTTCTCCAAATGAATGACTGCATAGACTTCTTAACCCTCAATGGACAAAGCCCCTTCACACCAATCTTGCAATTGATGGGACAGAATATCCCCTCAACATCCATCAATTCCCCAAAGTCCCCAGCAGAAGTACCTCTGTCTCTCCTTGCTAAATCAATGAGTCACTTCTGGGTTTCCTTGGTTTATTCAGGTCTTACTCATTTCAGTGTTATTATTCCTAAATTGCATCTGCCATGGCTCTGTCTCTTCTTCACGTGTGCAATCTCTTCACTGCTGACATTTGATGCCAGTTTCTGGCTTTGCATCAAACTTATCTATGCAGCACTACTTTTCAACACAGTTCCTCTGTCTCTGATCCCTGCAGTGATATTTTCTCATTGAAATACTGTCTGTTTCTCTTGCAATGCACATCTTTCAGTGGATACCTTGGGACACAGCTCAAAAAATTTACTAGCCTTACTATTTCAAAACTTCCAGATTTTCTTCCAAGTGTTTTTTTTTCCTTTTCTCCTTTCTGTGACTCTGCAGCTGACTGTTGTACCCTCTGAGAATATGCCTTTAGATAATGAGTTTAAGTCAATGAAATATTAAAACAGTGCTATATCAATGCTACATCAACACATTTGGGATTGTAGAAAATTATAACAGAAAGGCCATGATAATAATAGGGCCTTATTTTGGACCTGCACACATTGCAGGGTGATTTCCTACCGCTGTAGTGGTGTACTCACTGTATCTCATCCCCAACCTTCCCTTTCAGTCTAGCACCAGGACTACAGTTGCTCCTTCTTCATCATTTCGGGGAGTTCTGCCACTGTCTTCTCTTTCCC
>NW_010272694.1:41129-45593 GCF_000690775.1 Eurypyga helias
TTTCCAACTCAGTCCCTGCCTCAGTGTCTTTTACTAAAATACCCCACCAGCTGAAAACAACTGTCTTGGGTTTTTCATTTATTTTATCCTATGATGTTCAGCATTTTTCCCCCTCAAATAACTAAGACACTTTGCTGATCAATTCTTCTTCATCAGCGAAGACTTTATTTTCCCCTTTTTAATTCCTTCTTTCAGGGAAAAATGTTACGTTGTTCTCCTCACTTTCTACAGTAGGTAATGCCAATTCCTGGTTAAATTAAAAATAAGAAGTAGTTGTTTTGGGTTTTTTTCCCCTTGCTGTAATTACTTGTTGGGAGTGAAATGTTATCAGCCTAGAGGAAGAACAAAGCTTCAGTACCTATCTGAAAATTCATCAACTTTTGTTTATCTGAAGGTCACTGGCGAGTAGAGGCAAAAAGGTTTTTGCTTTTTTTGATGAGAGATATTAAAGATTGAGGCTGTTTCCTTTAAAAAATACATAAACTAAGAGGCCATAGTGCTAACCATTGTGAAGGAGATAAATTTTCTTTCTGACTCAAAGTTTTCCTACACATTCTACTGAAAGGGCATTTGGTAAGGCTGAAAAGCAACGCTCCTAAGCCTGATGAAAAGAGATGTTATGGAAAGAAATAGTGCATCATTGGAACCTGGTGACAAAATATCATGGATACCAAGAGTTCAGAAGGACTTAAGAAAGAGAAAAAAATTGGAAAAGTGACATAGGATTTCAAAATATGGGCTCAAATTACAAACTAGATAAGTCATTCTATTGTTGTTCGCATTTCTTGCCCCTTCTTCTCAAGCAGCTGGTACTTTTCTCTGCCAGACACAAGTCAATGAATAAGATGATTCATGACATTTTTCTGTTTTGTGTTATAATAGTAATTAGGGAAAAAAATATAAATGCAGTACTGAAATTTAATCCCTCAGGAAAGATTTTATGAAATTATGGTTTAGACTCAAGGAAGAGAATCTCTCTGGCCTCCATTTCTCTGAGGGAATTTATAACCTCTGGTCCATTTGGCCTAAGTTTATTTTTGTTTTCTACTGTTTAAGTTTCTGGAAGAGGGCTTCTGAGATTTATTTATCTACCATAAGCACAATTAGTTGAATTCCCAACCATGTAAGAAAAATACGGTTTTGGTAGGAATACAAAAGAACATGAATTAATTGTAAGTGGTAGTGTACATGACTTGAGACTTCAGGCAGGCTGAAGTTGCACTGAACATTGACTGGATGCCTCTGAAGAACTGCAAGTGCATTAAAATAAAGACAGCCCAACAAAGGTACGTTTCTAGCTAGAAAAGAAGTGGAATTTGCCTTAGGAAAAACAGGCCTTCATGTGACAATTATCACAACTGTTATAAACTGAGCAATGTTGTTTAGAAATCACTTTACGTTTCCTTGCTATTGCTGACAGTCAATTTTTCTCAGGCTGTTGTGGAATATTTGTTTTCTTAGATGTTTTCTAGTGGGGTTATACTGTGAGATAGCAGCAGATCTGGTCTGAAGGTAGACCAATACTTTGCACCCGATACACATTTTCACATCCGCTTTTCTGCTGTGAGTTATTCTGGAAACTTAAATGTAAGGAAGACAGGGAGATCGGCATTGCTTTCTCTCCATGTATAACATGCTTGAGGTTTCAGGGAACTGTGCTTCTCTCACACTATCTATGAGAACAATAGTAAAAGAGGTTTTGACTTAGTAGTTATTTGCATAAAAGTGTTTTTTCCTGCTTTCCCCAAGGCTTGATTTGTCCTTCCTTTCTGTCCAGAGCAGCCATCTGGAGCAACCAACAGAGGAGATTTCTGTCAAAATACTTTCATGACTGCCTAGAGCTCATTGCATGAACTTCTTGATCAGTTCATCCTTGGTCATTTTGTCCCTCCTTGTTCACTGTCTTTGTTACTAACATAATTTTTTCCTTTTGATCCTTCTTACAGTGGTTGATTTTTCTGAGTTACTCTTCCCAGTACTTGTTTAACCACTGGTTTAAATTTCACAACACATTTTAAAATATGATAAAATAAATAAACAAATTATGTGGAAGACATTAAAAGTCAACATCAAAAAACTTAGGAATGTTGAGGAGAAAAAAACCCTGACACAGTTTCTTTCATAATACAGTACCATGTAAGAACTTATGGCAAAAAAGCCCCCTCAAAGCATTTATTTAAAAGTGGCTAGAAAACATTCATGGTAGAAACAGCAAATTGAAAATATTAAAAAAAACCCAAAACAAAACAAAACAAATCAACCAAATGCCAAACAAAAACCTGCTCTTGAAAAAAAAAAATAGGTTTGGAGATTGAATGATTTTACATTCCATGTAAGAAAATTATACTTGTAAAAATTATCTCTCCCATCTCCCCAGATCTTCCAAAGGTCTTCCAAAATGTTGTGTGGAATCTTTTAAAACTTGTGTGTGATATTGGTCATGCACACACATCCACACTTACATCAGAAGAGGCCAAAATGTTGAACTGGGAGCCGTAATACATTCTGTCCTCTTTCAACTCATTTGCTGCTTTCTCATGAAATCCCTAGCATTATTTTGATTTAATCATCTATATTCAGAAAATGTCTTTCCAAAGAAGAGAACTAGGACTGTGCTGTTCCTTTTAGTCTTCAACTGAATTACCTTCGTTGTTAAATTAATGTAGGTGGTGATAGCTGTAATTTATGTAATATTTCTATCAACAGAAAACGTCAGGTTCAGTCAAACAGTATTGAGAATTAGGGTAATCAGAAATCTCTCACAGAGGAATTACATGTGTTTGTGGGGCTTACATTACCTTTCCTGGACCTTGTTCTGTCAGCAAGGTCTGTATCCTTACATAGCCCAGCAGTAATTATTTCTTTTATTCTGTAGTGATCTAATCCCAGGACACCTTCTATCACCTTTTATCAGCGAAAACACCTTTCAAATGGTAGCTAACCAGAAAAAATATGCCATGTAAAAATGAAACCCAAGTGGTGAATTCAGACAACAGCTGTGAGCCTTTTCAGTTGGAGAGTTTTATTTGGAGACAGTATTCATCCACGCAGATGGTTGAGATGGGCTATGAAAATGCATTAATGTATGTACTGCAAGACATGACAGTATTAGAAAATGCTCATTATTTGCCTGGAAGAAGAAGAAACAACCTGGATGGAATGCAAACCCTTAAACTGTTATGGTGAATAATGAACTATACAGATCAGCTCTAGAAAATGTTGATAGTAATTGTCTGTGGAGAGAGATAAAGATCTCTCTCTGCTAACTCATTTGGTAGATAAGCTCCAGCAGAAATAAATTTGGGAACCTCTAGCAATAAGTGTTTAGTTTTTACTCAATGGGAAAAATGCCAATTGTTCTTCAAGTCTGAATCCTAGGTCATTATAATTTTATGAAGAAATGTTCATGAAATTAAAATAAGTTCTTCATAGAGAATTCAAGATACACTGTTTCTATAGGTAAGGAAAAGAATTCCCTGCAAATATTAACAATAATTTAATGTAGGATTAAAATATTTTTAGTGACTGTTTGGGTGAAATCTTCATCGTCTCTGCATCTACTTTTCAGCACATAAAAATGCCACAGATGTTACAGAGTCCTTGAGGCTTTTTTTTTTTCCCCCAGCTTTAAGAAGATTCCCTTGCAAAAGCCTTTGTAGAAGACAACTGTAAACTCTGTGGGAAAACAACCCACAGCCCAGCAAAGATTTCCAATAGCACTGGGTGGCTGTTTGCTACAAAGCCCAAGGCTCTTTCCAGCTCTTTGGGTAGCCTAGGACCAAGAAAGCAGAAATATGAAGGAAATCTGCTTTATTGCCCTGCTGCTCTTAGGTTTCCGTTCCTAGCCTATACCCGTTAGAAAATTGCCAGAAGACCCTGTAATATGTAACTTGCAGTACTTTTCATTAATTCTTTTCATGCCATTTTGCCTGCTCTATTGGATAGAACAAATTGCTGATTTAAGCCATGAATATTACTGTAACACGCTTTCTATTTTTTTGTTATTTGGATTGTAATTATTACACCACCAGTTGTAGATATATACTGCTTCACATAATTAATTTCACGTGTGACTATAATGCAAACAGAAGAGAAATGAACGTCGCTCCATGCCGTATTCAGAACTGACTGTGTCTTCTCAGCAGAGGGGATTTGTTCAAGTTCTTTCTGTTTCAAATGTGTGTGATTTCAAGGCTTATTCGTGATGGTTATCCATGCAAACATGCCTACTTGTTATGCAGAGTGTGTGTAATTCCACGTTCCTAATCCAGAAAACAGGAGCGGTGAGGATTTATAAGCAAAGTTGACCCAGTGAGAATGATACCTTCTAACTCAAGAAAGTTGTTTCTTTGATATATTCTGAGTCACAGCTGCTCACTTCAGTGGTGAAAATCCATTTTTCATTGCTTTTTGCTGATAGACCTGCTGAGCCAACACTCCTTTAACATCTTTGTCAGTGACATG
>NW_010272695.1:0-5798 GCF_000690775.1 Eurypyga helias
GACTGACTGGCCTGTAGTTTCCCTTCTTTAAAGATGGGGCTTATGTTCCCCCTTTTCCAGTCAGCGGGAACTTCACCAGACTGCCATGACTTTTCAGATATGATGGACAGAGGTTTCACCACCCCATCCACCACAGATGTCTCTGAAGATGCTAGCAAGCTGATAGCTGGAAGGAAACTGAGTAATATCCTATATATTTAGCATGACTACAGCAACTGGGTGTCCTTTGTACAAGCCCACCTCACATTAGTACAGACACACCAAAACAAGAGGTAGCACGCTTATGTGACAGCCCAGATTGGGTATAGTTGTTAATTACCTTGCAAAAAAGGAAGCTCGCTTTTAAAACGAGTGTTGAATTACACCTCAACTCAGAGCCCGCCGTGGCTATAGGAACGTCACGGTGAAGTCAGCAGTGCAGTGTAGCCGTTTCCCCAACAGCCCCCGGTGTGACCAGCAGATGCTACTTCAGCGAGGACAGACCCAGCTTTACGGACCACTTATCCCTCAGAGTGTAATTTCCTTGCTTACACGTTGAAAATAGGATCCAGATCTCTGACGGGTGGAAGTGTACTACATGCATGTCCAGAAGTGGGAAAGGCCGATTGTAAGCTAGTTCCAAACCTCTTTTATGCTGGAACTGAGAGGCGCTGACCCAGCTTACAGGCTGTTCTCAGTTGTATAACCTGTCTTCATTCCTTTGTGGATTCTGGCATATGGGGATCACCAGAACGGAGCCGTGCCTTTAACGCTCCTGTGCAGGAGGAGGCTTGGTCTGCTGCAATCCGTTTAACCTCACTGTAGCTAACATTTCCCATCAGATGGAAGGATTGCTGCAGAAATTAAAAAATGGTATCTTTGAAAGTCTAAAGGACTTGGCTCAGAGAGCCAACAACATGGATCAAATCACTGCACTTCTTAATATAAAATGGGGAAATGACTTCTGGCAACAGAAATCAGAAATCATGCCTGTGGAGGCAAGATCATCTCATTTTTAGCAATAGTTACAAAATAGAAATGTCACCCTTGATTCTAAATGCAGTTACTGCATAGAAAAATAGATTTTAAAGCTGGAACTAAAACCAGCATTCTAACTAATTAGGTAGGACAAACAAACAGAATGAAATATAGATACAAATCTGAATTAAATATCAAATCTCTGCTCAGTATACTTTCCACTTTTTGCAAAGGTCTTTACTCAAAGCAGTCCACATCTGCATCTATGGGGAATATACCTATGCACCGCCCCTGGGATGTTGTGACAGTCCAGTTCTGGCAGGAAGAGCTGCTGCTGAAATGTGGGATCTGTATGGATTTAGATCCTGCCTGGGGATGGATGAGGTGCCAGTGGAGAGCTTATGGGTCAGGATTAAAGGGAGGGCAGGGACAGGTGACACGGTAGTGGGGGTCTGCTTCAGGACACCCGAGCAGGGTGGGCAAATAGATGTTGCCTTCTACAGACAGACAGGAGCAGCCTCGTGCTCACAAATTCTGATCCTCCTGGAGGTTGTCAACCACCTCGATACCTGTTGGAGGGACAACGCAGCAGGGCACCAGCAAGCCAGGAGGTTCCTGGAATGCGTTGGTAACTTCCTTCTCCAAGCGATAGTGGAGCTGACAAGGAGGGATGCCATGCTGGACCTTGTTCTCACCAACAAGGAGGGGCTGGGGAGGGATGTGAAGCTGAAGGGCAGCCTTGGCTGCAGTGACCACGGAATGGGGGAGTTTGAGATCCTCAGAGCAGTGAGGAGGGCACACTGCAAGCTTGCTACCCTGGAAGGAGAGCAGACTGGCCTCTTCAGGGAACTGCCTGACAGATTGGACATCAGGAAGAAATTCCTCCCTGAGAGGGTGGGGAGGCACTGGGACAGGTTGCCCAGAGTAGCTGTGGATGCCCCATCCCTGGAAGTGTCCAAGGCCAGGCTGGATGAGGCTTGGAGCAGCCTGGGCTATGGAAGGTGTCCCTGCCCATGGCAGGGGGGTGGGACTGGGTAGGCTTTGGGGTCCCTTCCAACATTGACCATTCTATGACTTGTATAAAAGACAGTTAGTCTATATATGGTTAACATCTACAATGCATGTAAGAACAAGAAAGAAAATATCAATTTTTCATACAAGAAAACGCTGCAGAGTTCTGTAAAATGAAAGAATAACAAAACGTTAACAGGACAGGATTATTTGGAATTCGGAGTCACAGCAGCATCTAGTGGTCAAATAGGAAAAGCACAATTCCGAGTGAATTACCCATTGTTCTGGTACTTTATTCAGACAGAAAAATTAAAAGCATTAAAATACAGCTACTTACACTTCAGGGAGCATTGTAGGAAACTCCCAGGAAAGTAGTTACGTGACTTAAGGCTTTTTAAAATATCTACTTTCTCTTTTCACAGGGAAGAGATTTAATAGAGCACACTAAGAGGCATTATGTAGTCCTACTTGCTTTTCCTTTAAGTGTATCCAGATACACTGCGAATGGAAATCAAACCCTCCAGAAAACGCCCAAGACAATTAGCAATCGCTCGGGGATCTCTGAGGTTATATGTATCCTTGCCTAGTGCCTAACAAAACACAGCTCTCGCCGATGCCTGGCGCTTCTGTACCACGTACACATGGTGCTGGCGGTAATAGATGTTACCTGGGCAGTGATGGGCTGTTCCTTCTGCGGCCTCATTGCTGAGGCTGCTTGGTTACACTACGCTGTGCACATTAATGTAAGGGAAGTTACAGAACTGCCACTGTGAAAATGAAATTTTCCCCAGCAGTTTTGCCATTTATGTCTGAAAGTTGCTCTTGTGGTTTTCTTTTATCCCCTTAGTAATTAAAACATTTTGTCCTGAGGCTTCTAAAACTCTTAACAAATGCCTTGCTACCCTTGTCCAGCTCACACGCAATTAGGCAGAAAAAATACCTTTTGGGGTCGGAATTTGAATAACATGTAGTACGGCCTATATTTCCAACATTTTTGATCTACAGGGTTGTTATTGCAGTAATGACCTCGTAACACAGGATGTTACCAGTGGGCCAGTAAATGTAATGTTGCCGTTACTAAGTAGGAGCCACAGGCTTTCGCTGCGTTTGCAGAGCCCCAGGACTGAGGCACGTCACACTTGCTTTGCTTGAATTCGTCTAGAGCTGTCTGGAGCTTTGCCTTAACTTGTTTAGATGTACCATCATTTTTTCTTATCAGGTGGCCATGCCTAATTTAATTTACTTTTGTTCACCTCTGCACTGACAAAGAGATGTGATCTAAACTGTAGTAATGAGTAGCCGTTCGGTATGGAATATTTATCGCTAACACAGAAATACCGGGTTAGTGTGGCAGCCCTGAGAACCAAACAGTCCTGGCTGCACATCTGTGTTTCTGTGAGCACGGTGGAGCTGCAGATCAGCTGTTTTGTGTGGAGTTTGAGCGTTAAGATGGAACCTGTACTTTGAAATAATATTAGTCTGCCTTCGACACTCGTCCCAAGAGTAAGGCCGAGTACCCCAGTGTGGGATGTGGTTTGACCCAGAGACTTCTGTGATGAAGGCATCTTTGAGAACTGTAAGGTTTATTTTTCCGTGACGTACTCATGCTCTTCCACAGAGGAAATTTATTTACTTATCAGCCAATTGATAGAATCTGCTCTGCATCATCATCCCCAAACTGGGGAGTTCTGCTTTAAAGGATGGAATTGCAGGAACAGCGCTCAGCACTGATAACATCCCAAAGAACAGCTAATAGGTCAACATTTAGTCAAACACGGTAGTCATCTATCTTGAATGTGGGGATGAAGGGGAGAGAAAGGAAAAAAGAAATTTTTATTTTGTTTCTACATCTTAGGAAAAAACTCAACTGTACATTTTTATCACCTTGACTCGCGTGATACTCCATTAAACCTCTGCTCTAGAGATGTTCAGCTTCAGCGGCCCAGACCACCAGGGTGAATAGACTTTAAAAAGCTTTTCTCTTTCTTTGAGGGAGATCTGTGCCAAGAGGGATAGGTAGGCTCAACGGTCATGAGATATAAGAGTTTCCAGTGAAATTGCTCTTGTCACTTTAGTGTTCAACATCACTACATAATCTGTATTTTTATCAGCCTACCCTGACCAGACCTGAGAACAGTGTTTCTTAGTTCTGAGAGGAAAACACATCTGAAGATCTGAAGTTGTATCATTATTTCACCATCTGGTGACTGATGTGCAGATTAATAATTGGAATGTGCTAGAGAGCTTCAAGGCAAATGGGGAGGTTTGGTTTGCCTACAAGTTTCACAGACCTGCTGCATAAAAAGTTCTATGTCATTACCCAGGAGTGAACTAAAAGGCAGGCCAATTTAAACAGGATGCAGTAGTGCAGCCACCTCAGACTTGCTTTTGCAATCCCAACGCTCCCATCTGCTACAATTGTGTTGACCAGCACATCCCAGAAATCTTCTGGACTTCGGACAAACCACAAGCCACACACAGAACTTACTAGGCCAGCCAGTGTTACTTTTAAAGTTTCACCAGCCTCAGAAAAAACAGTACTGCTGGTGTCATCAAGAGAGAAAGTACACTGGCATATTTGCACACTGTGCTAACTCTTCCACCTGTTTCCAAGTTCATCGATATTTCCCAGCTTATTCTATTGATAGCAACAAAAATGCAGCCATGATTCCTGTAAGAAATTCCTGCTAAGCTTCTGCTTTTCTCTCAGATCGCTTTTGAACATCCTGTGCTTCCTCAGTCTTTTTTCCCCAACTCCTTTCCAAACCCATCTGGATGAACTTGGGCTGTCACCTCTTCCACGCAGCGAGAGCGCTGTGACCACCCACAATGGCCAGATCTTTCCTCAAATTGCCAGTGATCAGTCTTGAAACGTGCGTCACCTCAGACCCTTCAGGTGTACCACACATATAAAGAAAAATTCAAGGAAAAGAAGAGGCCCTGAGGACTCTCTGGACTGCAGGCCTTATTTTATCTGTCAAGAGAAAATAAACAAGCATTCCCTATTTGCCAGGTAAGCCGCACAGCCTACAAAGCATATTTCCTCTGTGGCTGGCCCCAGTGCAGCCCCCACCCCAGCCTCGGAGCTCAGGTCTCCCTCTGTGCTCTTGCTGACCGGTGGCAGGGCAAGTCCTTTGGACTCTGCATGGTGGCATCAGGCCCAACGGCTCTGTCGGACCCAGAGCCAGCGGCCGTACTCATCTAAGCATGCGGTGCTTTTGCCAGCCAGCAACCAGCTAATTAGATACAGGAACACCTTAGATTTCATCGGTCATGTTTGGCGATTTTCTTTTTCCCCTTTTGAGACCACAGCCTCTGGCCTCAGAAGAAGCGGCAGGCCTCAGGTCAGCCTGCCTGGCTGCAGCAGCTGGCCTGTACCTGCCCGTGCTCACCACGCACGCCGCAGAATCCACTCCCATGCCGTCACAGGTTGTTGATAGGGCGTGGGACGTTGCCCCTTCACGAACATTGCTTGCTTTGACCAGACCCCGCTGCTGTCCTGAAGCAGTTTATTAATGACTGTGCCAGAAAGATCTTAATACCCTGCTGTTAGGTGAAGTGGCAGGAAGAAAAGTCTCTTCAGCCAAAGGCTAATGGCAGTGAGAAAGCAATACACCTTCTTGCAATTTAGCCTGAAGACAAGCTCTTAACCGTTAAGGGATGGTTAGAAGGGAAGGATCACCTCTCCCTCTGGAGCATTATTTCAGATCTGGCTACAGCAGATTTTGCACATCCTGAGGCACCACCTGACAGACATGGCGCTGAAGCACGGCTGACGGGCAGCCCACCACAGCGCTTCGGCCAAGCCCGGCACCAGCGACACGGAGGGG
>NW_010272696.1:0-37332 GCF_000690775.1 Eurypyga helias
TGAAATCAGAACCGAAGGTCTGATGCTGGAAGGGAGGATGAAACGAGAAGAAACCTAAGTTCGCTGCCATGAGGGCCACAGCCAGTTTGAAGGGGTTATGCCCCAATCTTCGGCCATGGTGCACAGTCCCGGCCTTCCATGCCAACAGGAGCACAGGTTTTCATATTCCAGTTGCCTTTGCTGTTCTCCCATTGAAATTTCTGACACGGAAAACCCCCCATAATCCTTGGCAAGGAGGAGAGGCTTGGAGCCAGGGCCTCTGTTTTGATGTGTAGAGGGGCCTGACCTTTCTTTCAGGTCGTAAGGGTCTGATTTTACCCTTTTAAATTCAGGTTTTCCAGGTAGCGTGAACGTACGGACTTATCCCCATGCCCCCAAAACAATGAAACAAATGAAAGGTGTCGTTTTGCTCTCAGAACTTTATTTCTTTCGATTTTGAAAATTCTCACCTTTAAACTCTTTATGTTCAAATGGTGAGTAGGGCCCTGAACCTTTTTTGAAATAGCAGCCCATTGGTGTGCGAGGGGAGATATGAGGGCAGATTTTTCAGGCGGTGGGAGCTATGCAACTCATTGCTGCCCCTCTGTGAGGGGGGCTCGCCACACATACATCTCCGACGCTAGCAGGAAAGCCGTTTTCTTATCCAAGTCAGTCCAACTTTGAGATGTGGTTATAAGGACATACCTAGATTTCAGGTTGTGGGGTAGAGATGTTCCAGTCAGTTTGAGCTGGCTTGAGTAACAACAGCAACGTATCCATGACAACATGATGTGTCCTGTGGGCTGATTTATCGTGCTGCTGAGCAGATCAAGCTAACTCCCAGAAGTGGCCACACTGCCTCTTCCTGGTATGATTGTGTCCTGTTGAAGGCTGTAATGGAGGCTTATTTTAAGCTTTTTTGAAAAAGATTGGTGCAATGTGGTGTCCAGCAACTGAACTGGCAAAATTTGGTTTCAGAACTGAGCTAGATCAAAAATGTCCCCTGTGAAAGGTTTAACAGTAGCATTTCCTGCAGAGGAAGGATTGGCTTGCCTTGACAGTACTGGAGCTTTCAGACACACTTATCTGCAAGTGATTTTCTGACACTACCTGCATAGACAGTATAAACTAATCAGACTTCAGGGTGTAGAGAACTGAGAAGAATTGAGGCTCAAATACTGGGCTTCCTGAATAGTTGATGTATTATTTAAATAGTATCACAGTGATGATATTTTATAGACCTATCTTTAAAGTAGTTGTGGTGCTCAGTTACAGGAACTCTGACTGTTAAAGTGCAAGTTATTTCAGTAAAATCAGGGAAGATCTGTTTGAAAAATAGCTTGCGATGTGCATATCATATGCTAGCAAGAGAACTGTTATTTCAGAAAATTTTGTCATGATTTCATAGTAGCTGTTACACACTCAGTATATTGCTATTTTATATTCTGGGGTCATAAGTGAGATGTTGAATTCTGCCTGTTTGTTGATTATCTATCTTGTTTCATTCAGGAAAAGTATGGCAAACCATATCTAGAAGAAAGTGCATTTGAAGCACTGGAAAAAGACTTCCAAGAAGTCATCAATCTACTTAAGGAAGATAAAACTTTGGAAAAATTCCAAATAGAATATGAGAAGCTCCATGCTGTTCTGAAGAAGTCTCATGAAAATGAAAAGCGTCTCATGGAGAAATGCAGGGAGCTGAACGCTCAGCTCGTGGTGAATTCATCCAAAGTAGCTGCGCTCACAAAGCTCTCTGAAGATGATCAGGGGACTATATCATCGATGAAGACGGTAAAGTTTTGAATAGAATTAAATGTGATCTGAAACTGTTAATGAGAAACGTGGTAGTAAGAAAAGCATCTACAAGAACACTTCACGTTACATAGAGAACTAGCCGCAGGACTAAGTATAGAGCTGGCATCTCAGGTTCTTTAACCTCTGCTTTGCTACTAATTGCTTTGTTTCCTCACCCCGGTCAATTTCTGTGTTCATTTCACTGAACCAACTCTATCAGCTCACTAACAGTTTCTGTTCAAGCTTTCCATCTGTAAAACAGCAAACTTTCAACTTAATGTAGAGTTTTTGATTCATTAATATTTTTGAAGGATGGCTTGGATGTTAACTATTGCCAGATCATTTAAAAAAAAAAATCTACTTACTTGCTGAAATACAGATTGTAGACCAGGGAACTGTTATCAACTCATATAAATAAATGTTTCACAGCGTTTTTTAAAAGGAATCCTATATAGCATTTCAATATGATTTTACCAATTTACTCTGACGTGTTCTGTGTTATTATTGATTTGAACTCTGTCAAATCAAAGTGCTCGACCGGCTAAAAACAGTCGACGCTTTTAGCCTTACAGTGAGGTTTGACTACCAGAAACCTAAAGCTGCCAAATGATCAGAAGACTGTATTTTGAACTTTTGTTTCTTCTGATGGTTTAAAACCTTAGGCTGTGGTACCTAGACAGGCTTTAATTAAGCACTTAGTTGAGAAACCTCCATACCTTACAATACACTGTAAGTAAAATAAATTGTTCCAGTAAAATAAATTTAGTGTAACAATCCAGGGTGATCTACGAGCACCACAGAAATAAAGGTTCTTTGAAATTAAGTTTCTTGTCCTTCGAATTATGAAGAACATACACTCAGAGTAAATATAAACAGCAGTGCTGTCATCCCATGGCTGCAGCTTGCAAGCCCAGGGTACTGCTCAAAGCATCCTCGAGGAGGAGAACTGCTCAGAAAACCTTGTTGTTTTTTGCTGCTGTTAATCCAAACCTGGTAGGTGGGTGTCAGGAACTGCAACGATCCTTATAATGTTCTTTCTGCTATTACATGGCAATAATCTGAGTGTGAAGAGTAGCAGAGGCAATCCTTCAAGGTGTTCCCAAGCTGAGGAGACATTGTTTTAGTTGTGTAACAAAACTGAGGAGTGGAAGAGTAGGAAAACTAAGAGCCTTCCAATTTCAGCAGCTAATTTAAAGCTCAGGCAAGGTATGGCTTAACAATACCACCTACTGCTGGACCAGCTGAGAGATTTTGTAGTGGAAAAGCTGCTTGACAATATGATACTATTAGAACCGATGTGCAATGCACAACACGTGACACTCTGATCCTAGCAGTGTGCTGTGGGCCAAGTAAACAGCACTGATACTTTTCCAGTTTGGTTGTGACAATTAGTCTTTCCCTTAAATGTTCAGGAATTATTTGGATATTGTTTCAAATGTTCATGTCATGTCTTGGGGGCTTTTTTTGGTACACCCTGCACATTCCACGTTATTCTCCTTTCTGGAGGGAAGCTCCATTACAGCTGTAGTATCTCACTACAATTTTACTGACATTCAAAAAATGTGTTTTGCGAGTGCCGAAGGCAAGTGCTGAGGACAGTTCAAGTGCTAAAATAGCAAAGATGATATTCTTGAGTGCTAAATTAAACAAATAATCTGTTGCACTGTTTAATTATTTACAAATGATAGGAGAATCCTGATGGGGCTGTTCCTGTAAAAATGGTATAGTTGCTTCAAATTAAGGCCCTAAATCTTGGTGACTTGATGGGTCATCAGGGTAGCAGGTGCACAGCTTTCCTCCTTTAGGTCATTGTTTCAGATACCAATAAAAGTTGCAGAACCAAAAATTTTCTCTGTGTGAAGCCTGGTTGTAATTGGTAGGATTTGTTTAGGGGCAGGGGTTAACTACACAGAACAGTGGCTGGTAGGACCCAGGGCAATAATAACCAATAGCTGTTAACTCTGTGATGGTTGTTCAGTGCTCTGTTTTGTAGTTTTAATAAACCGGACACAAGAGTCTGCTGTTTACAGCCATATCAAAGGAGCAAAGGGCCAAGCTGAATACCAAGGGAGTACAATTCTTTTTTTCATTGATAGGGATGCTGACCCACGAGGCTGCACTGGAAGAATGCTAGAAGGGGAATTTATAGGATCTTGTACTGCCCTGCTTGGATTTACCAAGTTTTCAACTTCCAGGGATACCAATCCAATATCCTAAGAAAGCGTTTTGGTAATTCTGAGTTTCTGAGCAGTGAAACAGATGTGATCTTCTAGGGTATTTAATGAAAATAAAGTAAGGCAGTCACACTTTATGAATTATGCTTCACAATCTCCAGAGTTCCAGTACTTCTCCAAAGATTTTTGATTTATTCTAACTGCAAACATTCACTGTACTTCTGTCTTTAATTACACAACAGGCTGCAATGCATGTTACCTACCTAACCTTGTGCTGCCATTACCCAGTGATGCTGACACACCCCATTCTTTCAGTTCCCCTCTCCATTGAGTTATAATGTGAATATTCTTTCAGTGATGGCTTCTGCCATCGAAAAATGTCCTCCTCTCTACTTTGGAAGTTCAAGGAAGCAATCTGTAGATTGCTATTCAAGTGAAAAACACAACCTAGACAAAACTACAGTGAAGACCAGTTTTGCTTATGCTGAAGTCTGTAGCAAGTTCTTAATTATATTTTTTGTATTAATGGGGCCATCATCTGTGCCTGCTCACCTTATTGATGAAAATTAGTTTTACTGATACAAATGCAATAAAATTGTTTTTGCACATTGAAAGCAAGGTAAAGTTCAAAAAACACAGCTGACGGTGACCTGAAATCACTGCTTATCTGAACGGCCTCACTGACTTCAGGGGATTGCTTTTGCAAATATTCACCAGAACAAAATATTCACTGGAGCCAGTGAGACCTCTCAGGGGGCATTGATTTTATTCACCAGTTCTATCCCCCAAAACTCCAATCATAATGATTTAATTCACCAATTTTAATCACAGTCTAATCATCCAGCAGGAAGCTTTAATTTAAGTAATCATCTTTAATCTTATTTTTCATTTGCATTTTTCTAGAGAAAGGTTGATTGCCTCTTATTGGTTGGTAAATCTTGAAACATGTACATTTACAGCTATGTTTTATGCTTTTCTGCCTGTCAATATGATACATTATGTCTTAATACTATTATTTCAGCCTAGCATACATTTATTTACATTTCATAAATGAATATTTTAATATAAGATAATAATGAATGAAAAATTTATTATTTACTAGAAGATACTTAATACTTTATGTGTGACCACTGCTGCTTTTGAATGGAATTTAGAACTCAGAATGTATAAAACATTAAAAAATTGACTTTGGTATTTAAAACTCTTTAAATACACTTGATACATAAGTGAAAAACTAATTTTTAAAAATTTTGAACTAATTTATTAAGTAATTAAAATACTGTCTGTAGGTAGTAAATTTAATTTACTATAATCTCCTTTAGAATTTCTGAACAAGGAAAGCCCACTATTTAACTAATTATGAATAGGCTGAGGAAAAAAAAAAAAAAGAGCAAACTTTCCTGATTTTTAAGCTTCAGATGGTTTCTCAAATTTGGATATGCTGAACCAGTTGAATAAATAAAAAGAAAATCATAGAATCATAAAATGGTTTGGGTTGGAAAGGACCTTAAAAGATCATCTAGTTCCAACCCCCCTGCCATGGGCAGGGACACCTTCCACTAGACCAGGTTGCTCAAAGCCTCATCCAGCCTGGCCTTGAACACTTCCAGGGATGGGGCATCCACAGCTTCTCTGGGCAACCTCTTCCAGTGCTTCACCACCCTCTCCGGGAAGAATTTCTTCCTGATATTTCATCTAAACCTCCCCACTTTAAATTTAAACCCATTACCCCTTGTCCTGTCACTACAGGCCCTTGTAAAAAGTCCCCTCCCAGCTTCTTTGTAGCCCCCTTCAGGTACTGGAAGGCTGCTTTAAGGTCTCCCTACTTCATTCTAAAGAGGCTACAGATATTATATTTTTTGTTAGCTTTTCAGCAAATTCTGGTAGCCTGTCACTTCTGCTAGTTCAACAGCTTGAATTTTTAATTTCGGCAATAAACAGCTAAGTACTACATTTATTTGATTTAAGAGAGTTCAATAAATATACTAACAATATACCACAGTATAGGTGTAATCATTTTGACTTTAGTGTTGGATAGATTTTTTTTTTCAGAACCAGAGATTTTGATTTCAATAACTGCTAGAAACAATTTAATGTAAATTCAACTATTTGATACTCTTCATTGTAGAGTGTTTTAAAATTTTTTTGCCTGCCCTATTGTCATATGATGCAAGTAGGAGTTGACAGGGGTATTATGGCCTGATGTAATGATGCTTCTGTCTGGTTTTGCTTGGGGACACCCTAGAGTTGATGAAGAGCTGCACAGCCACACTTGTAGTCTAAATCTGTACAAGTCCATCAAGTCCAGAACTCCACCAGGACCCAGCTGAGATAAGGCCATGCGAGAGAGGACATCATGCTGTGATCTGTAGTTCAGAGACTTCTAGTGTCTAAAGTAGTGTCTTCATTATTGACTGAGTCTTCAGGAACTTTTCCAATCCAGTCACTTTATGAATCTATGCATTTTTTTAGCACATGGTTCCAGAACCTAGCTAGGAATAAGCCTGCTGTGTGAATCTTAAGGATCTGATTCAAGGGAGAGAGATGCAGAGGAAGTTAAAATATCAAGTGAACCCTCCTCCCCTATGTTGTTTGTGGATATCAAACCCTGGGCTTGTGAGAGGCACGAGTTTGTCATTCAAGTAGTTACATGTGCTGCAATTTGGCGTGACAATTATGGCTTGTCTAAATACATAGTTAAAATATAAATACACAGATGAAAATGAACAGAGGGAGAAAAGCCCAGAGTAATATTTTTTTCTCATCCAAATCAAATTGGATGTTCATTGTCCTAACAGCTAGTAAGATCTTTACAGACATGAGTGAGCTATTTAAGTAGATGGTACCTTTATGGGCATTGAATCCTCAGTATATTTTTAGATATTGGTGGGACTCATATGACCAAAACCTCATAGAGTGAGACTGGATAATGTTCAGATCTATGTGTTAAGGAAAATGTGTTAGAACTTTCATGATGTAAAGTGACATAGCCTGAATAGCTCAAGGTGTTTGCTATGCCCACATGCAAAAGAAAAGACAACTGGTGAAGAAAACTGTGGTGAATCGAAGTACTAAAAGGCATGAAAAACTATTTTCTTAATTAACCGAAATGTAAGACAATGAATTGTTAATTTGTTGTTCCTTTCATCCCAATTTAATTTAAATAATTGTTTTCCATTTTCTTCCTAGGAATTGGAAAAAGCCTGGAAAATGGTAGATACAGCCTATGAAAAGGAACAGGCAAGGAGGGAAACTGTTAAATCACTTCAAGAGGAAATTGCACGCTTAACTAATTTAGTGGAGCAAGAATATGGACAATCCCTGGGACAGGAATACAAGTAAGTTTTCCCTAGGGAAGGGGAAAGCCTGATCTGATTTTCCATCATTCTACACTTTGTTTAGCCATTTAGACACTACAAAGACACTGGAAAACAGAGAGAAGTCTTTTCTGCCTTTTACTTTTCTCATGAGTGTACATTTATTGGTCTGTGTGTTTATGCAGTGAGCAAGTACAGAATCAGGCTCTGAGTGAGTTTATTCAGCATTGGATTAAGCTGAGAGATCACAAAAAATCAATATTATGCATTTTCTCCATACTTGTCATATTGTTTTATCTGACTAGCATCTGAGCATACTCTATCTTTGAGAATAGGATCCTGTCAACATTTTTATGTATGGTGGCAGCAGCGTCAAGTAGATAAGTCAAGAATGCAGGAGACCTGATTTTTCTTCTGTTCCCAGCTTTATTATAAGGCATTATCATTGGCTGTATTCTTGTTTGTATTTTATATTTATACATTTTCAAGACTGTGTGTTTTTTTAACTGAACACTTATGCAGCTACTAGCACAGAGAGACTTAGTCTCAGGTGGAGCCTCTAGCTGCTAATGTGCAACTAGTAATGATCCTCAGGAGCTGCTCAAAAGCCCTCCAGAAGCTAGTATTTGTTGTATCAGGTCCTCAGACTGTGCTCGTGATGTAAGATTAAGTGTAAACTCAAAAATGAGATTAAATATATTGACCCTATGACGTGTGCACTTTCTATCGAGATGGCTGACGCATGGCCCAGCTGGCTCTGTCTTGAAACTTTCACACTCTGTAAGGCATTTATTTACATTATGCATTCAGGATATGTATGGGACATGCTCATCTCCCCATGCACTGTATGCAGGCTGCATAAACAGGTCTTGTGTCTGTGAGCACGGCCTTTATTGTGCTCAAACATTTCCCTTGCAAAGAATGTGCCAGCACATAGACCACCTGTATGCATGAGAAATCCACTCCTTCAGCTTTTGTCCCTGAAATATTCTGGACTTGTGTAACAGGTTTCGTTGGATGTAAACATTGGTCATTAAGCCTTTTCCTAGTATAACTTTCCCTAGAGGCAGCTCTCTGTGGCTGCTTTTTGCATTTTCCTGCAAGAGCCAGGAGCCATTACTTTGCCAAGATGCCACTCCTGCCATTTCCAGCTGCTGCCCAGGCTGCTAAGACCTGCCTACTTACAATTTCTTCTTAAATTACCCTGTATATTGCCCTGCAGTTCCATGCTTCTGTCCCGTAACAAGGCCATGGGACTAGACAACTCCTTGGCAGAAGTGCAAGGGTGTGCCTTTCAGCTCGGAGTTGAGACCCTATAGTCTTTTAGAACTATAAGGCTGGTTTTTAAGGTTGCGTTTGAACCCGCACTGATTGGACTGATTTCAGACTGTAAATGTGTCCGATCAGGGAGTCTGTGTTATTCTGACATTAGATGACCGTAAGACATAACCCAGTTGGGTGCCCAGTCAGGTAAGCTGCAGAGAGACTGGTTATGACAGTATAACTTTTTTGTTTCCCTGGCAAATTTGGGCAGAGAAGAAGGAATTTTTTTCTCTGTTACCTTTCTGGGAAACTGAAGGTTTCTTCAGATCAGTGAGGTTGTGATATACGAAGAGTGATTTATTGGGCTAGGTTAGCTTTTAAAACTGCCTATGTTGACGGTGACTACAGTCACAGTAGATAGTGCATATACTTGAACTGACCAGCAGAGCCTTAATCCGAGAGGAGATTAAAATGAAGCAAATTACTTTTAAACTCCTTTTCCTCACAAAAGATTTTGCTCTGGCATAGGGAGGAGAACAGAAAGGGCCTGTGACACTTTTTGACTATTATTTCTTTGCTTCCAGCATCCATGATTTGCTAAAACTTAAAGAAGATGTAACAAAGGAGCGAGACCAACTCTTGTCAGAGGTTGTGAAGTTACGTCAAAGTCTGACTCAAGCCACAGAGCAGCAGCAGGATACAGAGAGGGCGAAAAACGAGGTGGATCAATCCATTATGCAGGTCTGTACAGATCACCAGGTGGAGATTTTAGGCTTTGTCCTGCACCCTTCTTCACTCTTGCAATTGATCTCCATTGACTAGTATGCTGCTTCCCGTTCTTTCACGTCTCAAGGAGTTTCAGCAATGCTCAGAAAGAAGTCTATTGTGAATGATTTTTATATTTGTCTCTACTTCTAGACTATGTCCTTTGCAAAGTGTATTGTCATGTACCACCTGCTTCCGTAGCTTCCCAACTGTGAGGGAGGCCAAGGTTCCTTTCCTGAATCACAGTTATTTTCCATACTGGGGATGTGGGTTTTTTCTGCACTGTAAATCCTGATGCCTCCAAAGAACCACTTAGAACATAGACCTGGAATGGGGATCCTAGGTCTCTTGCTGTTGGCAGTGGTTGTCATAAAGTGCCAGTTTTTAAGAATGTAGAGCCGATTAGGCTATTTTCTCCCCTACTCCTTATGGGAAGCTTTTTAAGAACCTCACTTTTCTAATGGTTAAAGATCTACTTTCTTCTTCACACTGATTCCTGCCTATGTTTTTTCAGCTTAAATGATTTTTCACCTCACCAGTGTCTGCAGAAAGCGGTCATATTCCATCTCAGCTTTGCTTTCTTTGTCTCCTCTTTAAGCTAGCTTCCTTGTTTTTCTGGCCATCTGAGCAGACAGTTCTTCTTTATTGACCAGCTTCCTTTACATGTGTATAGCAGCTAGAGAAACAGAAAACTGAGGATTAATAGGATACCCACTGAATGGAGAGAAAGTGCAAAAGGATGGGAGATGTGATACAGAACTCTCATATGTCAAAATATAAAAACATACTAATGAGGAATAAAATAATTTAGAGCAGAATATAAATAGGGGCTGGAGCAAGGCAAAAGGAGAAAGGAAAAGCAGAAAAGAACACTTAAATAACAGAGAATAGATGGAAGCAGCATTTAGCTTACAGTTTTTTATTAATCACCAATAGGAAAGTAATCATCAGCCTATGTTTCATGCACAGCACTCATTTCTGTATCTAAAGCAGATGGTTCAGAATGAATTACAAGAGAATATAAATCTTTGGTTTTCTGACAGCATTTTGAGTCTGGGAGAAAAGAGAGAGGATTGAAACTCCTGTCAGAACTCACTGAATTTTGCCAGCCTTACTCTTCTGATATTCACTTCATCAGCCCTTAAATTAAGAGGATTGTTACAGCATTTTTATCTACCTCCTATTGTCCCAGTATGAAGTTATTCTCTATTTCAGACTGCTTAAATGACAATGTCTTTTTGAAGATGCTGTTGAAGACCCAGTCAGTTCTGGCAACTTTTCATCTGTGGGCTCAGAGGTAGAAGAATCTTTAAGTGGAGATTCAAATTCTGGTCCCTGACTGAATATTTCCATGTGGAGCACCCTCCTGTGTGTCCTCTCTGCTCATTCTGCTCCATTACAATTTTGGGGAGTGAGAGAGCAGAAGTCACAAGACAGTCTATTCAATATGAGAGAAAGCTCCTCTTCTAAAGTTCCCACAAAGGAACTTTGTGAGCAGGAGGATTGAGAGCAGTTGTGAAAATGAACACTGGTCTGACATCTCTCTTTCCTTTACTCTCAGTGTAATAGGTGTTTCTGCTGGTGAGATAGAAAGTCAAAATAAAAATCCTTGAAATACATCATCAAGCCCAAATTAGTTTTAACGCTGCTTTCAGGAAGTTCCACTTTACAAGCAACTTAAAACAGAAAATACATTTGTGCCGCAGCATCTCCAGAGGAATGCTTTAATGTGTGAACTGTATCAGGCCCTTCTGTGTGAGTGAACTGACTGGTGCTTAACAAATTCTTGCCATCAATGAGTAGGTTCCCTCATGCAGGATTTTTTGCTCAGCCACTAGAGAACTTATTTAGTTCTGAGAAGATCTGGCGTATTCCAAGCAGTAGTGGGTACGGTAGTATACAAGCTGTTGTTTGCAAAATCAAGATAGTATAAGGAGAGGTGAGAGGCCTTGTTTTCCTGAATAAAAGGCAGCAGAACTTAAACTTTTGTCTTCTCCAATATTATAGCTTCAGCAAGAAATCCAGCTGCATCAGAATGAGGCATCACGAGAGGCTCGAAAGAAGGAAAAAATGGAGAAGGAGCTGAAAAATCTTCTAGCTGAAATGGATAACAAGCAAGCTGAGATCAAAAATTTACAGCAACATATACAGAGGAACAAGGAAGAACAGCTGAAAATGGAACAGCATCTGAAAGAGCAGAAGGTAGGGTACATGGTGCACTGCATTCATCAGGTCTAAGATTAGGGTCAGATGTCAAGTAAGACAAAAATGGATTTTCCTAAAGGCAGAGGGAGGGAAATTATTGTAAGCAAGTAAATGTTACTAAATATTTATTTTTATATAAATATTACTTTAACAATAGGTAAATAAGTAAATATTGCTGATAGATTTCAGACAGATTTCCTCACAGAAATCAGTAGTGGATCACAATGATATTGTTAGAGATCGTCTTGAAAAGGTCAGAGCAAATGAGCAAAGTCTGTGGAGAGCATGGATGATCTCATGATAGTAATGGGAGAACACCAGGTTGGACTTCTGACATGTATCGCCTGTTTTGCCACTGATTCACTATGGTGGCATTGATAAAGTTGTTTTACTTCCAACCCCTTCTTTCTTCTCTGAGAGTCACAATAATTTTAATCTACCTCTCAAGCTTGTGGAACAGTTTCTGTGAAAGGGCAGAGAACTGTCTTCGTAAACCTTTTTGATTGATTTTCCCCATTCTGTTTCTAAAAACTTTATCTGGAAATGTCCTATGTACAGTGTTCTGCAAGTGTTTGAATTTTCAGGTTTTCAGTCCATTTCCCCTGACTTCGAGAAACTCTCAGAGAAGCAATTTCTGTAAATGGCAGGGAAGATCTCATCACTGTAAAACAGTCCTACCTCAGGGGAAACTTCTTTGGGAGTTGTGTATATCTTGTAAATGTATGACTTTTATGGCTTTTTCTTCCCTTCAGGTCACTGAATTTGTGAAGGTGGAGGTCTGTGACAATTCTTTTGTCAACACAGAGTCTTAGTAAAACAGTTCACAAGAGATACAGAGAAGACTTGATTTCTCTGAATATCACTAATTTGATGCAGTTTTGAGGGCAGCTCCGTGATCTGCCAGGACAATCACATTGTTTTTAAATAGGATATCCACAATTCCTGGTTCTGTTCCATTCTTCCTCCTCCCTTTCAACCTTCTGAAGTGCAGATTTTAGCAGCATTCAATTGTCCAAACTATCCTGGAGATGTATAGTTCACATAAAGTGCTGTGCACAGGCTAATCAATCAGACTACTGCACTGCCTTTGTTGCCTGTCCTGGCTTGAAGGTGGAGACACTCTCCACCATCTTTTGCAAAAAGTTTGTCCAAAACACAGGTTACCCAGCTGTGCAAGAGACTGCAAGAGAAGGTGACTCAGCTACTGCATGTCATTGGGTTATTGTTTCCCAGCTGAACTGTAGTTGGCTGTGATGCCTGCTCTTATTCCACTGAAATTTCTAATAAAATATCCTTGCTTGCATGACAGTGAAAATAGTCTGATACAGCTGCTATAGGCTTCATCCCACCCATGTCCAAATTTCAAGAAAGAATTGCCTGAAACACTGTGTTGTCCTGACATTTGCAACACAAGAAACTGTATTCCTTGTTTTTACATTGTCTTTGCTTCTGCATGCATTCAGAAGAAGATGATTCCATGTCTCTTCCTTTACTGTTTAAGGGCATAGTACGTATTGACTTCATCAGTTTATTACTTGCTTAAAGTGAACAATATGAAGATTGTTCTTTCCACACTTATGGAGTAATATCTATTAAGGGGAATCCCATCAAGCAGAAGAAAAGACTGGCAGCTGCAGTATTGAAATATATGTTCTCCATAGAAATCATGAAACTGCAGTTCCAGGCTTTTGACTCAAGACAAGTCAGAGAGGAAAACGGTTGTGTCCTGGTCTCAGCAAACCATGTACCCAGAGCAATGTTATCAGCATATTAATGTAGGATTTACTTGCTAAGAACCCAAGATTCCCTGCCCTCTGCTGATCGAAGTAATTTGAATCTCATACTCATTTTCACTAATTATGCATAGCAAGTTGTTGTGTTATATGAAGCTTGCCAAATGCTTAACAAGTAGTCAAATATTTATCTACCACCTGCAAGAGAGACCTGCTAAGCTCCCAGAAAAAAATTACATTGGCTGTGTTATTCATTAGAAATTATCATTTCCCCTAGTCAATATGAACATGTATCACATTTCACATCAGTAATTTCTTCAGCAATGAAGAGTGGTTTTTAAGCAGGCAACAATCTATAGCAGCTTTTGTCTTCTGAGGAGATGGAAAGTTCTGTCTTCATGTATATGTTGATATTGTAATGAGATTAAAAAGAATTAATAGGATTGTTCTTTAATCTAACAGATCTTGAATGAAAAAGCTAGTAAGGAACTTGAGCAATTTCAGATGAAAAATAATAAGCTCATGCAAGAGAGTGAGCAGCACAGTGTGATGCTTCAAGAGGTGATGCAAGACATGCAGCAGAAGACAGCAGAACTGAAAGTAAGTACCAGGAGGTGCATCCATCCTACCAGCCCTATCACTCTGACAGCAGTCTTACCCCTTGGGACAGGGATGACCTCAGTTCTTGTACTGATAGTTCTCTATGGGTAGATTTGGTGGAAATCTAAGGAGTTTTTAGGAATCTGGCTGTCACTGGATGCCATTCTTTCTGCGGTACCGTGGTGCAGTCTCCAAACCTATCACCTGACAATGTAGCGCCTGTCCTGCTGGACAGCTGTGTTTCATAAAACAGGTAACTCAACATGCCCAACACATTGTGTTCATAAAGGATGCATGGGACTTCTGACAACCATAAGGTCTTCTTTCGATTGCGAGATCTTCACATAAGAGCAACAACTTTCTTACAGTGATTAACGTAATTAGAATGTTGCCAAAACCCAATGAAAAATGTTAATAAATTATAACAACAGTGTCCTGAAATAGCTTCCACTGAAGGAAGTTGCTTCCAACACTAAAAATTTTCCACCACAGTATCGGTTGGGGAAGTTAAACATAAGTAATCAAGGTGGTATTTACTTTCTGATCTAGATCGTTTTACATTTAGCCTTTACCTTGCTTAGCAGTTGTTTTGTACCACTCAGAAGCAGGTGAGTTTCAGTTGGGAAAGAACTAAATGATTCATGCATATGCTTTTTAGGGTACTTTGAGAGCATTTGTGAGAAAGGGTAATGTATAAGTGTTAGATGTTATTACTCTCTCTACCGTATCTTGCAGTTTGTATCATCATTGGGGTTGAATGCTAAACATCAGAAAATTCAGGTAGAAAATCATCATCTTATCAAGGTTTAGTCAAGTATAACCAATTCACCTAAATAAAAAGGTTGTTTGCCAATAGAGAGCTTTTTGATTTTTAAATGAGAACTGCTAGTCAGAATGATAAATCTAACCACTGACAGATTAAAAGCTCAGTTCATAACTAATGTAACACAGAAGATTCTGATTTGGATCCCAAATGGGCTGTATGGTAGGAGCTTGTTTTCTATTGTACTCAGTTAGGCAGTCTGGAAGATATTTGCTTACCTATTTGAGAAACAAATTACTGTCTTTTCCAGGTTTTCTGGTTTTACAATTACTTCTAGCAATACCAAAATTATTTAAAACTTCACAAACAATGTGTTCAAATGTGACTTACATTTGGGACTCTGGAGTGCTGAAAGGAGGATTTTGATCCTATGATCTTATCCTAACTTCAGAAAAAAGTAATGAAACTTGTAGAGTTATGCACTCAGACTTCTGCGAACAAAAAATAGAAGATACTGCCCAGTTAGTAATGAAGCCAATTGTTAAAGCTTCTAAGAGCCCCAGTCATGATGGGAGATGCCCTTTTTGTAGGCACTGGGCTTGTGGCTTCATCCTACAATGTGCTGAGTATCTCCACTATTGTCTTGGGCAACCTGAACTATGAAAGTATTCATAAATCTGTTGAAGGTTATTGTCAGTAAGAACTGACAGATTCACATGCTCCCAGGGGATACTCACACAGCAGGATTCACCACCTTACAGAACCAGTATCTGAGGCTCTGAGTGGAACACCATGTTCTGTGATGATTGTAAAACCTAACAGTGGCACTGAATTATATGAGGGAGTTATATTTGCTTCTTAAAGGAAAGAAAATTTTCTGTTGTCATGATTGGTTGTGTTTCCTGGCAACTAGTGCCTTAATTCTTATGCAGTGTTTTGATTGATTATTTTCTCCTCTGAATAACAAACGAGAGAAAGCCTACATGTTGTTTTTTCTTTAAAGTCATAGGTTATGGAAGAGATAGGGGTAACGGATACCTGCTATTAGGGATGTGCAACCAGACCACACTACACATATCTTTCTCACATAGTCACTGTCGCTAATACTTCAAAGGAAATTGGACTGAGAGCAGCCCTGAGGAGAAGGACATGGGGGTGTTGGTTGATGAGAAGCTTAACATGAGCTGGCAGTGTGTGCTTTGTTTAAATTATTTTTAATATTGTTCAATCAGCTAATTATCTTCTCTCAGTTGACCCACAGCACATATAGCTTTGCTTTCTGAATTTCATGGAAAAAGTATGTACCAAGTGCAGAGACATTTTCTTTCTGTGGGTACTTTCTCTCCCCTTTCCTTGTTGCCATCCTGTAGGTCAGAGATGATGAAGTGACTCAGATGCGCCTTGAAATATCACAGCTGAACAAAGTAAGAGATGTTCTCCAGAATAAGCTGCGTGTTGCAGAGGAGCAAAAGGTTGAAGCAGAACATCAGAGAAACACCCTAAAAAATCAAATATCTGGACTGGAGAGAGGTGAGTGTCTAACTGATAGATGGATCTGTCTTCTGACTCATAATTTATTCGTTCAGGGTACATCCTCCTGTTAGGGTCATTCTCCTTTAGTGTCTTGTGTGAGAGACTGTAAATGGCAGTTAGAACCTACAGCAGCATTTTAAAAACCTTATAGGCTCACAGAATCTTCATAATGTAGCGTATGTGTGGTGAAAATAGAACTTGGTCATGTGCCGATTTGTGGCATGTCATGTAGGGAGTCATCCCGAACGCACCCTCATTGCTCCTGCACTGACCTATGAGAGAGAAGCAATCTCAGAGCTCACTGAAATCAGGCATGGTTAGGACATGCTTTTTTTCCCTGCTTTGATTCTGCTGAGCTACAGCCTGGAAATGGATGCATGGAAGTGAGCTGAAAAACTTAGATCTGGTATGTTTAGGACTTCGGTGGTCACCATGGATACTAGAGCTGTCCAAGTATTGAATTTGACTTACTAGCAGATCTGGAAAACTTTAAGAAGGCACTTTCAATATTTTTGCCAAAGAGAAATTTTGGAAGAAAATGCCTTTGGTCTAATAAAATATTTTGCCTGACTTTAAACCCCCCAACTTTTAGGGTATTTTTTTAGAATTTAAACTCACCTTTTTCAAACTTTAAAATGCAATAAAATTTCAAAATAAAATATGCTTTGGAATAAAAATAGACATATTTTCTAAGTGATTTTCAGAAAAAATGGTTTTATTTTTTTCTAAAATAGTATGATGAAGCTGACAAAGACGAAAGCATTTCTGAAAATACAACTTCTTTGTGGTATCTTGGTTTGAACACGCAAATACAAGAAGTCCTCATACCATTAATTACTGTGCCTGAGTTCTTCTAAGTACCCAAATAAGTATTAATATCAAAGCTGATACCTTTGCAAAACCTAGTCTCAGCTAATTGTACTGTTCATGTAATGTTAAGGTTTTTAAAAAGTCCCTGAAGTTGTTTCTGCATTTGTAGCAGCTGTACTGTTTGAACCCAGGATTTATTATCTTTCCTCCTTTTCTCTAGATTTGGAGGCTACCAAAAAGCAGGTGGAGATTGACAAGAAAGCTATAGATGATCTTATGAGGGAAAGGGATTTGATAAGCAAGGTGAGCTTGCATTGGTAATACTGATAAATGAATCTCACGGCTTGAGAATGAAATGTCTGTAGTTTAAACACTCACAGCGACACAGAAATGTTGCAGAATAAATAACATTAAATAAAGAATTCAGAACTCCTTAAGCAGATGCTTACACTGATTCTTTTCTGTGCATTGAAATAGTAGTTGTAAACACACAAAAGTTTTCTACGTTTTAACTTATAAACTGTCAGGGAGTTAAAAAATGCTACATGTATTCACCTTTATGGCAAATCCTTTATTTGATATCCAAAGAGTTCATTAAATTTGTGCTTTTACACTGTAGAATATGAAGTTTAATGTGAATCTAGGCAAGCTAAGTCTTTGCTACTGAAAGAACAACCCAAAATGCTGTAGCAGCTTGGCAGGCTGTGTTAATACTAATGCTTGTTTTTAGGTCCATTTCTCATACTGATCATTTTCATCAGCCCAAGGTTCTTGTACTGCAGGATAGCATCTCATGTTTATGGACATCCCTGAAGTGTAATCCAGTAAATTCAGTGCTAAAAGATGATTTCTGTGGTGCTTTACTTGGCATAGATTCACTGTCCTGTGTCCTGACTCTAGCACAGGCTCAGATTTTGCAGGTAACAAATACCTGTTTTGTACAGGGAAAAGAATTTCAAAGTGGGACCAGAAGGCTGATTTTGTAAAGATGGTATGCTGGAGTTTCCTGTTTAATCGTTAGGCATAATTTTAAACCAAGCTTGGTTAATTTACAGTTTGAACTTGCTATTTAGGGCATGAGAAGGAAGGGTATTTGGCTTTGTTGTTTATTTTACTGGCTATTGTCATGCTTTACAATCTAAATGCCTTAAAGTTGGTAAGGTTTTTCGACTCATTAATTATATCCACTTGTAAACAATCCTATCAATTTTTTATCCAAGTATTTCAACTGAACATATTAGAAAAGGGGTAATAACATTGGGAAGTCCATAATCCACTTAGATAATGGTGTGTTTTTGTCACAGTGGGGGCAGTGTTGCTTTTCAGCTTGAGTCATTATTCTGTGTTCCCTGTAGAACTTGATCAAAGCTACCAGTGCCACTCAGAAGCAGATAAATTTGGTGAAGCTCCATGAACAGTCGAAGAACAACTTAGAAGCAGAAATTCAAAATTATAAGAATGAAGCTCAGAAACAAAGGAAGATTATTTGCCAACTGGAGAAGGAGAGAGATTGTTTCATCAATGAAAGCAGTGAGCTCAAACAGAAGGTAGGAACAGCTTTGTGTGGAAATGGTTCTTTCCTGTCTTATTCTCAAAACTGTAAGGATGATACATTCATTTCCTAACGTGCCAGTGGGAGGAAGCTTAGATCAGTGCTCTTCACACAATTTACAAAGATTTCTTATTGCTGGTGTCAACTACTCTTTCAGGTCTCTCTGGGGGAACCTCATCAAGGGGTGTGCATTTTATGAGAGACTTGAGTACAGCCATATATTTCTCTTATTCAGCAATCATTTGAGAAATGAAACTGGGCTGGAGTTCAAACCAAGGCCTCTGACTTCTTATCCTTGAGTCCCAAAACTGAAACTATTGTATGCACTTGGAAATTACACTTTGACTGCTCTGTCTTACCTGCAAAGGACCTTATCTTGCGTACTGCTGGTGTCCTTACATTGAGGCCAGTGAGAGCTGACAGTGCTCGACATAGAATCACAGAATGGTTTGGGTGAAAGGGACCTTAAAGATCATCTAGTCCCAACACCCCTGCCATGGACATCTTCGTAAGAGACTTGGCATTTTGAAGGATTGCTCCCAGTATGTGAAGACATCTGAGCATGTTCAAGCTAATCTGCAAAACAGAAGTTTTCCAGGAACAGCTGCAGAGAAACACTGCACAAAATTTGTGTTGCCTGCTGCCCATTATTATGTACAACTTTATTCCTGACAGTATATTCAGGAACACAGTTGTAACATGTTCCATTAATTGCTGAAGATCACATTGAAGGGCCCTCCAAGAAGCTTATTGATTTACTGTGATGGGCTTTTGAGCTGTTTCAACCCACAAGTTATTTGCTATCTTTTCACTTTAAAATGATCCTTTCCAACTTCATGTGACCAGGGGCTTTAAATAATTTTTGGAATGGTATATGGTCCCTTGTTGGGAATACTTTTGTCATTTTCTTGGAATAGTATTCCATGACAATGAGATTTGTCTTTGTTGCAAAGTCATATTTTGCATCTTTCCCTCATAGTGCATTTGTAACAGTATAGGTATGAGTTAACAACATTGTAAAATAGGGCCAGGGAGTAATTCATAACACTCAGAACTACAAGGATCTTGCTTTCAGTTCTGATTAGGGTTGCTCACAATATTTTGAGGGTGAAAATAACAAATGTTTGCTTGTTTCCTTTTTTTTCCCTTGCTACTTCCGGTGCAATTTTTCTGTCACTTCATGTAAGGCAGAGCCTCAGTAAATGGGTTATGACACTTGAGCTGTTTGTATAATGATGCCTGTGTTGTGATTGCAAGTTTCCGAAGGACTTGCACGCTTCTGTGGTTCATTAAAGGGTCAGTTCCCGACTCAGCTTGCAGGAGAAGAGCAGCAGGAACAGTTCTGAGCACAGGAAAACGTGAGACAATAGTCTTGTCCTTGCAGAGGTTCTCTACATGAGATTACTCATATTTTGGAAGAACAAGGCAGGGCAAAACACAGGGTAGAAGGATGACATAGGATCAGAATTATTATATCCACTAGGTAATATTTAGGTTCACTGTTGGACCTATGCAGATGGGTAACTTGAGAAACTGTGACAAAACCAAGGAGAAATTTCTCAACTGGTAGGGAATGAGCTACTGATGGACAGCAATCAAATGGCCAGTCCATGCTCTTCTGCCATCAAGCCCTCTCTGAAGGAGCTCACTGCACACCTTCTGAATTGTGTGAAAGCTGGTAAAGAGCCAAACCCATCTAAGTACAAAGACTTCTTGGAACTCCTGCAAGGCAAACAGAGCCATGCTGGCTCTGAAAGCTGCCTGGTTATTTACAGCAGGACAGAAGCTATAGAGCTGCAGAATTCCTCTTTCCAAATCATCATTTACTACTGAGTAACTGATGAACAGAGTCAGCAAAGTCATATCCACAATAGTAAAAGGTTTTAGTGTTGAGAATTTGTGCTAGGCTTGTTCTTCTAATTATTGGCCTGGCTGACTGCTCATTTGTACACTTTTTCTGTGGGTATCACTTGTTGAACAGTCTACTTTTGATTAGCCAGCAGAAATGAGAAAAAAGTCTGGGTCTTTGCTCTTTGTTGTGTAGCCCATACAACTGAGCTACAGATAGTAGTAGAATATTTCTTTTTTTTAATTTAAATTCTTAGATTATGAAATCTTAGTTTCCCTGTGGAAGGCTTAGGCTGCTGAAAAAAGGTGGTGAAGTCTCATCTGAAGTGTTCTCTGACTGGATCTTATGAGAGGTCACAAAACCAGTCTCTAATGTGTTATTTTTTTCAAAAAGAGACATTTATGTTGTTAAGTTTACAGTACAACAATATATCCAGGAAAATTAAAAAATATATTTCCTTTTAAAAATGTGCATAATCATTTGGGAAACTTAATGCTCAGCAGGCACACCATGAAGATCCTGAGAGCACTTCTCACAATGGTTAAAGGAAGGTAAGCAAATAGGGACAGCACCGTTACGGAGATCTAGGATAGGTTCACTGAACCAAACAGGTAACAGGCAGTAGATGACAATTAAGCATAAATATAAAAAACTGTGAAGGTACAGAAGACAACTATGAATATCTAATACTTCATGCTTGTCTTTGCCCCCTCATTGCCAAATCTGAGAGGTATAGTATGCTATCAACTAAATCAGAAGTGAAAATGCTCAGCCTCCCACAGGACTGTGCTGGAAAACATCTCATGTATCATTTCTGTATTTATAAGGGGAGATTTATGTGGGTTTAATCATTCTTGAAAAAGCAGAGTCAGCATCCAGCCCATGAACACAACTCAGACAACTTGGTCCACCAGCTTATTGCACTTACAATGTATCAAAACCAAGTAAAAGACTTAGAAATGCAGTGACCTACTTTCAAATCTTGCCCCAGCCTATGATCACCATAGTGCAGATAGAAAACATACCTTACTGATTTCTTCTCCCTGCTGTTACTATTGGCAGGTTGTTTTAAGAGAAAAGGAAAAGGCAGGAGTGGGTTATATACAGGGACTATGTTGTGGTATTGGAGTGTAAGCAGTTTCTGGGGTCCTCTGCAGTCAGCTATAAATCTGCTGGAATTGTATTCCTGATGCTGTAATAAAATTTTTCATATTTATCTATGCCTTATCTTCGAAGTTGGTTGGAGGTGCCTGGCAGAATGGTCAATTAATTCATCTCCTGCCCCATAGTTAGACCTCAGAAGGCTTTACTGCTAAGCAAGGGAGAACATTGTCGACTGCAGACTTTGCAGTTATTAATTATTTGATGTAAACCTTTTTTTTCTTTTTTTAAATTCTTCTACTTTGACATATGAAGATAAATCTTAGCTCAGAGTGCTACCTTCAAAAACAGTCAGGAGGACTGGGTATGAAATGCAGTTGTAAATGGGCTTCTGGATTTTGTCCGTGTGATTCCTCAGCTTTTTCTTTCATGCTTGATGTTTTTCCTAGCTTTAAGGGTGGCATTTTTTTCTCCCATGGGCAATGGACCTGAAAAATTACGTTCTTGATGTGTGCACTTAGTTTTCTTTTTTATTTCTTTCAATCTTCTTTCTTTGTAATGCTGGATTCCATTTGAATATAGCTTGTTTGTTCTTCTCAGTTTTCAGCTTTGTACAGCAGGAGAAAGGTTCTTACATTTCAAAAAAATAGTTAGGAAGCCCATCATAATTATTAATAACTATTTGTATTTTTATTCATCTAACATAGTAATTCTGATATATTGTTATGGTGGTAACTGTTTAATAAAGGTGTCTATAGAATTTTGTATTTTCATTTATTGATACTGCATGGGTTCATCTTCTTTCTAGGAAACTCCATTCTCTTTAAGTAATCTTCACATCATTATTTCTAATCCTTTATAGAAGCAACTAAAGGTGATTATATGCTTATTTAGATCAAGTGTAAGTTACACTGACTTTGTTATTAGTGTAATTATATATCAACAGTTTGTGATTGTCAACAGTTTGTGATCGTATGTTCATTAAAGAAAACTTGAGTTGTTAGAATACAGGAGTACACGCAGACCTTCTTGGGAAAACATATTTTTATTCATCTTCTAGAGGTGAGATTTAAAACAACACACGAAGTCTAGCTTTGCTCTATAAATAACCAAAGGCTATTCTTGACAAAAGCTGTTTATGTTGATTTTTATTGAACCCACTCAGTGGCAATATTTTCAGTAGCTTGTTTTTAAAGTAAATATGTGCACATCTGTAAGTTTTAGTCTTGGACAAAACCTAGATATCAGATTAAAATAAAATACTCTCCCAAAGAAGCAATCCAGAAATGTTAAACTGGTACCTGGACTGAAGCAATTTTTAGCTGTAGCTAAAACTTCTTATCACGCGGATTTGATCTTGTCATCTTAGAAGAAAATCACAAACTCTGCCCCATCTTTATAATCTTTTGATGATAGTTTAATTGTGTTCACGTCCTTCTTTCTGCTCCAGGTCCTCCAGCACCTGAAAGATATTGAAATGCGGGACATGCAGATCTGTGACTATGAGATGAAAATAGAAGAGTCTGTGATTAAATTAAAGAAGCAACAAAACAGCTGTGAAGCTATGAGAACAGAGAAGAACCTGTACAGGAAAAACCTGATGGAAGCTAAGGTAGAAGGATATGTTTTTCCTTGTGTTTCTCTCTGCTCTTGCTGTTTTTTTCTGATCTAATTTTAATTTGTTAAAAGGAAAGATCACTGGGTAAATGGCAGAAGTGGCTTTTTCATTTATGTGTGTTTTGGGGAAATTAACATTTTAGGTCCCTGACAATTTATCTGGAGAGTTTGTATTTGGACTTGAAATAGGAATTCAGTCATCATGTGGCAATATCTCTGCTGAAAACCACGCATAAAATCACGGTACACTGGAGCTACAGAATCATAAAACCATATCAGAGAAGAAACTTTTCCCTTTCCATCCTGGCTCCACTCTGTTCTGTCCCTTTAAGAGTTGTCTGCCTGTATGGGAAATAGGGTATAAGAGCAATAAGATTGCCCCCTTAGACCTGAATGTGTATGCACAGAACTGTGAATCGTGATTTAGAAAGCAGAAGGAGCACTTTCCCAGCTGAAGTGGAATTTTCTGACAGAACTCAATGCTTCCACCTCACTTGTTCCTTTCAGGGAGTGTAATTTTCCTCAGATAATGATTCTCTCCATTCATATCTCTTCCTTGGGGATCTCACTAACAATATTAGAGGAAGAGAACAGATCACTTAAGGATACACTCTGTTGCTCTGATGTAAAGATCCAAAATACTACACAAATCCTATTGCAATTGACAGATTGGGACCTTGGATAGCTGTGACTTACAGCCTTGGGTTATTTCAGAATAAGGATTTATGTCATAAACATATATAGTATGTTATGAATTTATGCCCTGGTTTGACTAAGTAGGTGTTTTGCTTGAGAAGCAGGTGGGACTGAACTGAATCCAACTGTTGTTGGATAGGAATTTGATCAGGAATGAACTATTTTGCCATTTATGTGGGACACTTTACTTGAGCTTTGCCTGCTTCTCATCACTGGAGGTGGTGTTGGGATTCTCACTGCTCCCAGACAGTCTTTCAGCAGAAATAAGGGTGAAAAATTGCAACACTAATGATTTTTAATAGTTTTTTGTTGTTGGGGTGTTTTTTAATTCTCTCTTTTTTTTTTTTTTTTATAACTACAGATATGTGTAGTTATAAATAGCTGGCAGCTATGTGCCAAGTAACAAAATGAAGTGATGTACTCATCAGCTTTTTCAGGTTTTGAATGTTATATGGTGGTATATGGTTCATGGTTCCAGTTGTTAGAGGCCGGTATTTAGACTTTAATAGCTTATTTGGCTTACTATCAAACTCTTTTAGCAAGTCCTGTGTGATAAGATAGCTGGACCCGAAAGATCTTTTGGCCAAGGCTATATTATGTGTAGCAGTGAAAAAAGAGCCATTTGTAGTTCAGTATCATGTCAGCCAGCCATGACAGAAAAACAAAACAGACAAAAAAGAGCGTTGTGTTAAAAATTACGGTGAATTTTTCTTCCTTTTTGGAGGAAATTTCTGCTTTATTAGATTTGACAAATAAGTGTGGAATCCACAAATTTTGGTTTTGAGGGCTGTCAGACTACTAATCAGTATTTTCTCAGTTACATTTGTGAAGATTGCTGTGACTCTAGATCTTGCTTAACTATGTTAAGCGTTTAATGCAAGAAAACATCACACATTTGCCAAGTAAATCCCCATTTATGGTGGACAGTGCTGAAAGAGCTCTAAGCTACCCTGGTTTTGTGCTGAAACAGAATGTATTCACATGAAAGGTTATGATGTCTTCTCTGTGAGGTGACAGCCTCTGGCAGAGGAGCAATAGCTTCTAAGGGTACTTTCATGAGATCCAGGAGAGCGTATCTCTAAGCACTGAACTTGTTAGCTCCCATTTCATGTCACAACATCAGCCATCATGGAAATGAGTTGAAACAGTTTCTTAATTTTGTACGGGCAGGCACTGCTGTGCTGTGCGTAGAAGTAGCCCTAGTGACCTGATTTCTCTGCAGTGCTACCAAGCTTTTTGTTTTCAGCTTAAAATATAGGCTAAATGTTGTCATATGAGGGACTCTCAATCTCTGAGCACATTCTTTTCCCCTCTGTGCAAGCTAGCGCATAGGCAAAATGAAGATAAGCATTTCCCATACTCCTTGCAGGCACATAGGTATCTTACTCATGGGTACGTACATTGGCACAAAACCAGCTTCTCTCCAAACAGTTGTGCCCAACTGCATACAGCCTTACTGAAAAACACATTGCTAGAAGCATGAAAACAGATGGGTAGGATCAGAATCTTATTAATTTGGATTGATGGCCAGTTCTTACCCTGTGTGCAGCACTTTAAATTAAATAGCTTATTATACTCATAACTTATGATCATTGTTTTTGTCAATGTATCTTTTAAAGGCTTTTTTATGCAATGTCATGCTGGCATAAACAAAAAACCTGTCATTTAATGAAATTGTCTTGTTCTGTTGGATTAAAAAATAAAATCTTTTAGTAGGTACAATAGATCTCCTCTCAAGCATTATGGTTACTTCTTCCAACATCAAAATAGCCTAAACTCCCAATAACAAACTTGCTCTTTTTTGATCTCTCTTTGTGATCACGCTTCATGTCTAATTAGGATGAGATAGCAGAAATGAAAATGAAACTGAAGGCTCTGCCACATGAGTTGAATCATCTGAAAGAGCAGATCAAAGAAAAAGAAGCAGCCCTTGTGAAAGCACATCTTGAATATCAGCAAACAGAGGAGGAGAAGGAATCATTGAAAGTAAGAGCCCTTACACATAAACCTTCTTACAAAGCATGGTTTCCATGACTTCACAGGCTGCATCATGATACTGGTCTGTTGTAGATGTTTTGCTGTATTTTAGTAAACTATGCTGTAATTGAAGCACAAGATCTCAGTACTCTTTAGAGGTATTAATTACACAAATCTTCTGTGTATCTGACAAATTTAATCTTTGCCTGTAATTGCAATTAGAAAGGTCCTGGATTGTCTGTTGGAAGCTTTAAATCTCTTGGTGACTGAACAGTTTTACTAAGAAGTTCCATTTTGCTCGCAGAAATGTGAATTTTGGGGATAGGCTAGTTCTAGCAAACTTTTTAAAAATAGACCCTTATAATTCAAGGTTTTATTTTTAAAAACGTTCTTCTCTCTGTGTTTTTAAGTGCAAATCCCATTTATATTACACTTCACAATCTTGTATTTCTGTGTGACTAGCAAGCACTAGTCTTCTGGGAGTTAGTGCCTTTTAGTAGGTCCCTCTGCACAGAAAGTTATTTTAATATTGTAGTATGAAGCAACAAGAAACTGGTTTAAATCAAAGGAAATCTGTGCTTGAAGCACTGGTGGTTCTTCTCAGCACTGACTGCAGCCCATACTTAGATAAGCTATTAGATTTGTGGTGATATCTCAACCGAATTTGCTGTAGTCTCAAAAGATTTAAGGAGTTAGTGTCCACAGCATCTTATTTTTTTCTCTTCACTAAGCAGTAGCAAAAAACCAAACCCAGGAAGAACAACTGCCCCCAAACCCAGAAGTCCCCTGCCACTTTGCACAATGTTTTCTTTGTCAGTTTATTGTTATGCTGCAATGGTTCCTTGAGTTTTCAGCCCTTCTCAGCACATTACAGTTATGACAAGATGTCAATAGAGCTTTGTAAACAGGTGATGGATTTGTGTTCTTACACCTGATCTGTCTCGGAGTTGTTCTATCAGGAGAAGTCAAACAGCGTCTCATTTCCTGTGTGCAGCTTTCTGCCTTAACTAGTCCCCAATTCTGTCTCATCACCTCAGAACGGCCTGCCATCCATTTGACAAACATATGATTGCTACATGGTTTACCCACTCAATTATTCACTAGCAAGTATGTCCATACACTGACATCACATTACCGACTAGCTTCAGGGCATTGTGGTCTTCTACCTGACTGTCTCTGCTGAATACTAAAGCAGAGGAGAATTCTAAGAGGGAGCTGATTGACACAGGCACAGAAGAACCCAATTATTTGTGTAGCAAGCCAGCTTCAATTTGTCCTGTTTGCGCTGATGTGAAGGAAGCAAGCTGTTTCTGGGAAATCGCATGGAGGATTGAGATTCACAGGAATGAGACTATACAGATATTGGATTTATGCTTGCCTCAGCTGGCATAAAGGTCTTAAAAGTGTATAATCATGGTAAATGAAACAGAGGACGCCTGATCCAAGCTTCATTAAAGCCAGTGCAATGCCGCCTTTCGATTTCAGTTGGCCTTCATACAGGCTTGTGGATCAGACTGCTTCAACAAAGCATCCAAATATTGAAAAATACATATCTGAAAGCTGTAAGAACTATGGCCCTCCAGGTTTGACCTGCTGTCAAGTGCATCTCTGTATTTCTGTAGATGTTCATGCATGTTTGGTTTTTTTTAATTTCCTAGAAATCTGGATGTAAAACCTCTGACTTGTTGTTTCAGCATTCTGTGTCCCACCCCCGGTTATACCTTTTATAAAATTCATATTTTCCTTTAGAACAAATAAAAACCCCTCTTCAGTTACCCCAATATTTCAGAATCTAAAAAAGAATTTGGTTTGAACTTGTTGTGAGATGTTAGAATAGGTCCCATATAAATTATTCTTTCCTGATACCTGTTCTTCCATTCTTACAAACTCTCTGAACCAACTTCAAATGAGCTGCAACTGATGATTTACAGCAGTTTCAGGCCTGACCATTTTTCTGCTTGCACAGTGACTGTGTTTATTAATTTCCTTTTCTCTTACCTAATGCACACAGACCCTCACACTGTAGGTTTTACCACATTTCATCTCACTGAAAGTCCTGTTAGCTTGTGAGGCCTTTGTGTGGCTCAAAGTATTTATGTTCTTTACTGTACAAGGCACTTCATGTTTATTTTAACTTAGTGCATTCCAGTGAGGAGATTTGTTTATATGAGTGTTTGCTGCCAACATCTAATACCTCTTCTTGTTTACAACTCATATTTTTTCTGACATAAGGAGAACATAGAATTTTGATATATTAAAAAAATATTATCCAGCAATGCCAAATGCATGAGCAGTTTTACATTTGTAGACAGCTTTTGCACAGTGTTGATTGCATTTCAATATGAAGTGGCTTGCATTTTCATTCGGCTGATGGATTCTGATGAACCTCCAACACTGAGTAAGAGATATGAGTGTTGCACATAGGGGGAAATGAGAATTTTATGAAAGAAAATAAGAATGGAACAAGCTATTTTATTATGATGATGAAACTCTTTCTGTCTTAAATCAATGTTTTTGCAGGTGCAGCCTTCATCACAACCTCATTCTTTCAGCATTGGATGATGCTCTTTTTGAAAAGGCAGCTTTAACATCATCCTTTATAAGGGTCAGAGTTGTGGCAGTCTTTTGGTCAGGGATTGAAAGTTTTCATATCCATGAAAATGAACTGTAGTCAGATAGTTCCAGCTTGGCTCTAACTAATTGCTGAGCAATGATAGATATTTCTAGTAATCCAAGACCACCATGTTAGTTTTTCTTTACATGCATGTCTTGAATTATTGAGCTCATGACAATAGGATAGAATTATTGGGCAGATTCCAGTGTTAGTTTATTAGTTGTGTGCAATTACTGTAACAATCATAGAATCACAGAATGGGTTGGGTTAGAAGGGACCTTAAAGATCATCTCGTTCCAACCTCCCTGCCATGGGCAGGGACACCTTGCACTAACAATACATTACTTCTCTGGCATTTAGGGACAGCCCCTCTTTTCCTAGTCTTCCTGATCTACACATCCACTAAAGAAGTGCTGAAGCTCTTTAATTTTGCTCTTCCATGACTAGCTGCCATCTTTTCCATGAATTCTGGCTGTCCTGAGTTGATACTAAGTTGTATTACATAGCATAGATTGTTGCCCTTTCCAGCACGGTGAGTTGCCCTTTCTCACATCCCAGCCTGGCTTTGAACTTCTGTCTGCTAGATTTTCATAACGTAAGAACTCCATTGGAAATGTTTCCAAATATGACCTACTTAATTAAAAAAAAAAAAAAAAGTTATTAAATGTGGTGCCTCTGAAATACAATTTGACCCATTGTCATAAAGAAAAATCCATCCAAAATGCTGTTGTGTGTAACACAACAATATTAAAATACCCTTTACAACATTTCTTTATGAGTTGTCATGCTTGCTTGTCTTAGTGATTTGTTCTCAAAAACTAACAAAATATGTACCTGTCAGGAAACTAAAAGAATGTATGAGATTTTATTAAAATCCTAAGTCTTAATCCCATGTTTATGTAATGGGATGTTTAGGATGTTTTCCTATATTCTTTGACTCCATCAGGCTGAACTGATTAAGATGAAAAAACAGGCTCTGGAAACCAAACACTTTATAGAAAATCAGGAGGCAGAAGAGAGAATACTCCGAAAAACCATTGCTGAAGCTGAGGCTGAGGGGTTGAAGCAGAAAAAGGAATTTGACCAGGTAGGAATCTCTAATTTGGCTTTTCAAACACACTGCATTCTGTTCCCTTATTTGTCCAGTGTATTTTTAAGATCAAGATCCTGTAGTACTACTAAAGCTTTGTAGTGCCATTGGAACAAAATTGTTAAGACGCTGAAGCGAATGAAATATATAGTTTGCACTATTCAGATGACTGAACCCTGGTGAAACTATTAGGCCTTTGCCATATTTCTTTCAATAGTAACAGTAAAACCTATTAATGCACATGATTTTGACTGATGCAAAAATAGTCACAATACCCTGAGATTGTAGTGAGAAACTGTAACTGAGATTATTGCTTTGCCCTGCATCCCTAGGTGATCAACGAGCGAGCTATCCTAGGGTCCCAGCTTGTTCGGTGCAATGATGAAGTGGCTCTGCTCTATGAAAAGATAAAAATTCAGCAGTCCATCTTAAACAAGGGTGAAACCCAGTACCAACAGAGAATGGAAGACATCCGACTTCTGAAGCTGGAGATCAAAAAACTTCGGCGTGAGAAGGGGATACTTAGCAAAAATGTGGCTAACGTGGAGGAGCTCAGGTAAAAAACCTGACTAAATACAGTTCCAGAGTCACTGCATCCACAATCCTGTGTTTGAGACGGAAAATATGTTTTATGAATGGTTAAGATTTGTATCAACAAACATTATTACTCGGAGAAGGGGATTGTTCGTTTTGACCTTAAGCGCAGACTGAATTAAATTCACAAAACAACTTATCAGCAATCAAGCAAATTAAAATACAAGAAGGAGGAAAGGGGGAAAAAAAGACATCTTGGCCAGAATTGAAATAGTTTCCGTATTTCCCCTTGTACTATGAGTTACTGCCTACAGACTAAACTTGACAGACAGCAGCAGAAAATGTGTTCATAGTTGAGTGAGCTACTTAGTGTTACTCAAGGCCCAGATTAGTGGAACTGCTTTTTATTAGGCAATCCACAGAGTATGGGGAACATTTGACATATTTATAACACACCCCTGCACATTTCCAGAGCTCTCTCCTTCCAGATTTATATGTAGACTTGTTCTCTGAGAAAGATTTAGTTAAATTTTCATTGAAGGTTGTGTTTCTTTAAAACAGAAGTTTAATGGCCTCAGTCTGATTTATCTCCTCCTTCTCTGGCTTAATGCTTCCCTTCTTTTTTTTAATCTTCCAGTATTTGAGGTGTATTCTTTGTTGATGGGAAACTGTTGTCATTTTCTACACGATCAGTTTTGGTTTGTAAGGAGAGGCAGCTATGTTTTTAGCAGATAACTGCCGTGCTAATACTATGTAGCTACCACAGTTTTGGATGAGATCTTTAGCTTTACTGTATCATTGTAATTCCATGGCTTTCCCTGGAGCAAATCAACTTCAATCCATGGTCAATCCCATTGACTCCAGTGGAATTATGCCAGTTTGATTTGGTGTAACAGAAAAGAGAACTGGGCACAAAACATTAGCAATTGCAGTTTTCATCGACTGACAGCAGACAGGAAATGGATTTGAACTTGCTGCCCAAATGCATTCCGCCGAAGGTCTGGTACTCTATCGAAACTCAGTGACGGTATTGAAGTACAATGCGATGCATGCCATGATGGGTGGATCAATTCTTGCTAACTGCAGCAGCAATCACATACTTTAATGAAGTCCAAAACCATCGTGAAAACCGCCTGCCGAAAGACTCCATTTATCACTTGTGCTGCTAATTAACTTTCTTGATTTGTCAATTGGAGATGTGGGTTCTTTTCCTCTTCCATAACCTTGTCCAACCTCACAGTTGAAAAAAGAGGCATTTTTCTCTCTACTGAGCTAAATGCAATTCTGAGCTTAGCAGGAAAAGATTCAGTGAGGGAATAAGCACATGGTGATCCTCTACCTCTTTTCCCCTTGGAGAACTTCAGGATCCACCTACCAAGGTGATAAAGGTTGGGCCATTGCAGAACATGTCTTTTACTTCCTGCCCCTTGACTCCTCCATCCCCACCATAGAAGTGTAGTTCTCAAAGCATCTGGGGAGTGCTTAATTAATTTTAAATTCAACAACAAATCACCCCTGAAATTCCTTGAGGTGAGGTAGTAAAAGAAATCAAACTTGGGTTCTTTAGAGAGCAGTGCCCGTCGTACGTAGGTCCTAGAGTATTTTCTTTACTGGACTGTCTTCGCCATGGAGATTTAACACCTTCTTTCAAACAGAAGCTGTCAGATTCAATGCAGAGGTAACTGGCTATGACTCCATAACTGATCTGTATGATACTCTAGATGAATTAACTGTCCTTCTGGCCTTAATGTACATGGGAAGATGTGGGCAGTGAGATCCAGTAGGTTGTGGAGTAGATGCTCCAGGAACTCATGAGAAGCCCCTGTTTTGAGACAGTCTTACTAAAGTGAGTGAAGAGGTCTAACTGCATTCGTTACCTCATGGCTCCACCTGTATCGTGATATTGGTGTTGACTGTTAATCACAAGAGTCACTTTGCCAGTGCTGTAGTGCATGGGAGAACGGTTTGTTAATGTTAATATTTATGAGTGCCTTGGTCACACTGATGTGGTTTTGATCTTTTTGTTTTCTGCTGGTTTTAAGACGGGAGGTTCATCACATGCGGAAGGAACTATTACAGGAACAGACTCGGTGCAAAGCTTTGGAAGAAGAACTGGAGAATCCCTTGAATGTTCATAGATGGAGAAAATTAGAGGTGATGTCTCAGCATTTCCAAAAGCCCATATTATAAAATCAGTGACACAGCACAAAGCACATTTAGTTTACTGTTATGCAGATCATGTGGAGGGGCAGGCAGACTGCAATTTCCATAGTACCAGTGGAATGGTTAACTGCTGAATGGTTTCCTTGCACAATGCAATCAGCGTTATTTTTGTGTCACTTTCTCAATGAAATATTGCAGAGGTATTTGTGAAGAGCCAGTCAAATGCTGAAGGGAATAAGAATGCATAAGGTGAGTTTAGAAAGAGGTGATCCCTTAACATGGATGATGGGAAGGAGGATGATACAGGAAAGATGCAATCCTACCTACACAAATTAGAGAGATGCATATGGGAAGAAAGTCAGAATTAAAAAGGGCCATGGAACAGGTATACTGGAATGGACAGACATGAATTCAAAAGGTAAATGACATCTGTGAGAAAAGGAAGATGCCTCCACATAAACAGTGGTGGGCTCCCAGACATAGCCATTCCAGGAAATGTGAGTTCAACTGTTACATAAACAGCAAATCTAAATCTTCACACTATTTGAACCTGAACTGAATTTGAATTACTGAACACAGTAAAGAGATTTAACCCTTTCCCTGGCTGAATCCAGCACAACCTGTAAAACGAAGGGGAGATATAAAATGTCTTTCAAGCACAGACCAAATATATGAACATCATTTGGCATCATTGGATATTTTTGAAGTAAGTCAGAGTCAGCTAAGATTTCTCTGTTGCATGGATCTCTGTTCTGATGCCAGCCTAGATTGCTTAGCTCTTCTAATAATCAGTGGTAACATGCTAGTCCCTACAGAAGCAGACCTGAATATTTTGGCTGTGCTTACTAGCATGATAGTTAATTTCTGATCTTTCCATGCTGAGCTAAAAGCTGAACGATGCGCTTAGCTTTTTGCATGTAAGGGAGATAAAATGCAGGATGCTGAACTTGTAAAAGACATCTAGGTAAAATCTCCTACAGCACCCTGTAACAAGGAAAAATCATGCCAGTCAAAACATCCAGTGTTGGGAAAATGAATGTATGAATAAACTGATAATGGGAAGTGATATTTTTCCATTCTAGGTCACTGGTTTGTATTTGGAACACAGAAAGGCCAGCAGATGGCAAGTTCTATATCAAATAAACCTGATGGGTTTTGGTTCAGTTCCTAATGAACACTCTCATACCATTAATCGGCACCATGTTTGAACAGTTCTATAAAAAAATCAAGGACTGAGTGGGTCATGGGGACTGAACTACATTTTAGCCTGGTTTCTCAGGAGATGATGTGGTGTGAGCGCTGCATGTATATCTGTGTTAGTGTCCCAGTTACATTTGAATTGATTTGTCAATTTAGATAAAATAAGACAAAGGATTAAGAGCCATGAGATACCAAGTTCCTTGCAAGCTCAAGCATTTATGCATAGAGCAGGACTTTATTTGGAGCCTTTACTGCAGCATGAGTTTAATTCTTATGAGCCACCAGAGATACTACATGAGAGAGGAGAAGTCACATGGGAGAGAGGTGCTGTGAATCCCCGACTGGGGAAAAGCTCCAGTCAGAATTTATTCCTCATTAAAGAATCCAACAAGGCAGTACAAAGCGGTGGGAAAGTAAGCTTTGCTAGCTATTCCTCACAGAATTATTTGTTTGCTCCTTAGAGCTTCCCTCCAGATACAATCTGTGAGGAAAGAATGAAATGGATAGAAGGAGAGACATTTACCAGCTCCTGGTCTTAACTTCTCAGCCTATTTCAAAAGACTGTGTTGCAGTTACTCTTTCTTTTGTTCAGGAGAAAAACCTTCCTTTCCTTAAAACTCAGTTGACAATGAAGTTCTTAAAACAGTGAGGAGTACTTGCATTGGACTGCCCATGTTAGTGGGCAGTTTGGGTTTCTGCTAAAAATTATGTACTAACCTTTTCCTTCCCTGCCACATGGTTCTACCAATCTTTGTTGGTTTGGGGGTTAAGGTCTGAAGGACTCCTGCTTATATTAGCTGTTTTGAGGAGGACTGATGAGGGTAATAGTGTTAAACATGAACATGATCCAACTGATCATCAAGAAGCAGAGATTCCAGTTTTGGGAGTGCTTGTATAAATGCCATTGGAAAAAACACCCAACACTGTTCCACTCCCCCCACCTTATATTTGTCCCTTTTGGATGCTTAGATATTATTGTTTTAATCTGCAAGAAAGAAACACTAACTTTTTGTAACGTATAATTTTTGAGTCTGCTTTGTTTTTTGTCTAGGCCAGTGACCCAAGTACCTATGAGCTGATTCAGAAAATACAGAGATTACAGAAGCAGCTTATCAGCAAGGCAGGTGAAGTGATAGAGAAAGAATTGCTCCTTCAGGTACTGCAGCATCATTATTTTGTTGTATCTTATTAACACATTTGACATACCCTGCATTCTCTATCTGCTCTGATGTACTTCCTGAATGCTATTTAGATGCAGGACTTTGAATTCCTTTTGCATGCCCCTTAGATAGCTTTAGGTGGCAGCACTGACTCACTGAAAGAGAACAAATCAACTGATTAGTTGATTTTATAGCCTGGTTACTGATACCTGGACAACTCTGGAAAATAAAATGTGAGGTTCACTTTAATTTATTCATGCCAAGGATTAATTTTCAAAACAGTGTTAGAGTTTTGGAAAGGCTTTTTTGTCCTTTTAAACATGCCTATTATAACTGGGACATGAAGGAAAAATCCTTGTTTGATTCCATTTGTGCTTAGCTTGGCTTTTGGCAGAAGGAATCCTACAGGGTTTGTGTGATTTAGATATTTTGCTGCCTGGACCATGTTTGACCTCAAGGTCTTTGTGCTGAACTTTGCCAGAAAGTAATTTTTATGATAGCTTATCTTTCCTTAACTGTATCAGATGTCCCTTAACCCCAGTGCTACCAACAAGATTTATGTTGTAGAATCAAGGAGAGACTATATTCCTGCGGTGCAAACATGGCCATCAAATATAACAAAAAACCCCCCACTGTCTTTGGGCTTCAGAGGCGTAAAACTAGGAAATTTGTCTCCTTCTCTCTGGTGACTGTAGGGGTACCTACAGTTTGCCAGTTCTAGATATGATTTTAACATCTTGGTCTTAAATACATGAGTAGTCTTGATACCCATGTTAGGTATCACTCAATGGAGAGTTGAATGTGCCCTGAAGCTTATTCCCTTTTGAGAAGCAGGGCAGCAGATGTTATCAAGGCAGGGTTTGTCTCTCTTTCTTTATTGTTTTGTAGAGGGAAAAATATATCTGCAATTTCATTTGAAGGTCATGTATAGTGTGTAATACCTTTGCTTGGAAAAATATAATTTTTGTTACATAGCACTGTGGGCTGGTTTAGATTGGGATAGAGTTAATTTTCTTCACAGTAGCTGGAGTGAGGCTATGTTTTGGATTTGTGCTGATAATATTGACAACATGCTACTGTTTTTTAGTTGTTGCCAAGCAATGTCTGCATTAAGCCAAAGACTTTTTCGGTTTCTCATTCTGCACCTGTGTTCCCAGTCTCTTCACTACAGAAAGCTGGGGCAGGACATGACTAGGAGAGCTGTCTCAAGCTGATCATATTTCATGCCATAGAAAGTCATGCTCAGTATATAAGTTGGGGGAAGTCAACCAGAGGCAGTTTCTTTCTCTCTCTGTGGCTTTCGCTGTTTGGGACCTGGCTGGGCATCTCTCAGTGGGTGGGGGGTGGTTGTATCATTTGTTTTTTTCCCATTACTGTTTTCCTCTCATTACATATTCTTCTTCTTATTATTATTAGCAGTAGTATTTTCGTTACGTCGTAGTAGTAGTAATATTATTAGTATCATTATTTTATTTCATTTATTTTCAATTATTAAACTATTCTTATCTCAACCCATGAGTTTTCTTACCTGTTCCTCCGATTCTCTCCCCCATCCCCCTGGGGAACAGGGGAGGTGAGCAAGCAGCTGTGTGGTGCTCAATTGCTGACTGGGATTAAACCACAGCACACTGAAATGCTGTCAGTGAAATAGTGTGTTAGCTTAAACAAAATATAGTAAAAATAGCTTAAAATTTGCTGTGTTTTACCCACGCATAAACCCAACTCTGTTAGATTTTGACGTAGTCTCTGTAGAGTATCTTGCCTTATCTTTAGTGTGCTCCCATTTAGTTATTATCCTTATTTAGAAGTGAAGAACTGAGATGTAGAGGTACTAAGTTGCCTGTCTAAGAAAATCCTTGAAGTAATTGGTATTTGAGCCTACGTTACTATACTCGCCATTGGCAGCATAGACTGCTGTCTATGCAGCAGTCCTTCTGTGGCACTTCTACATTTTTAAAATTATTTTCCTGGATTTAAGTCAGAGTTTGGGTCTATGAAATTTAATTATTATATCTAGAATCGTTAATGAGACCCTTTGCGTCCTTAATTCAGACACAAATTTCCTTTGCAACAATACTGAAATGAAGGTCTCCCTCAGTGAAACTGATGGTACAGAAAAAGCCCAAAGTACCACATTCTATTTAGGGCTTCACCATCAACATCTCTGAGCTCTTCTCTGGTTTGCTACAGTGTTTTTGAGTCTTCCACAATGACTGGAATAGGGCTCTTTCATAGCAGGGTGTGGGGGAAGGTGAGGCAGCCAGAGATCATAGAATCACCGAATGGTTTGGGTTGGAAGGGACCTTAAAGCCCATCTAGTTCCAACCCCCCTGCCATGGGCAGGGACACCTTCCACTAGACCAGGTTGCTCAAAGCCTCCTCCAGCCTGGCCTTGAAGATGTGGGTTGGGGTACATCCCTCAAAGGGCTCATTGGTGTAGAGCTCTCAAGCAAAGTGTACAGCTGAGCTGCTTCTGCTGTGTCTGGATAACCTTGTACGAATCATTTTATTGTTCTTTGGACTGGTTTTCCTATTTACATGTAGCATGGTATGATGATAATATCTGTTCTGTGACGTGCTCTGATACTAAAGCAAAATGCTTGGTAGTAACTTATGAAGCTGACTCTATCATGTTCCAAACTCCTCTGGTGAAGGAGAGAGCCTGAGGAATACCTCCAGCAGAAGGAAATGAATGGAGGGAAGTAATGTTACCCGTCCGGAGAGACCAAAGCTGTACGCACCAGGGGGGTTGTTTCACCAGGTTCCCTTCTGGGCAGTGTATGCAATAGAGAGTACAGGGTTTGATCCTGACTGATATTTACCATTATGAGAAGCAGCAGGAA
>NW_010272696.1:37344-102910 GCF_000690775.1 Eurypyga helias
ATTTGTAATTTTTGTCTCCTCAATATAATTCATTTTCCTCAGTGAGTTTGCTGTCTGGTCAATGTAACAGCCAGTGTGTAAGGCACTGCTCCCCTACAAGGTCTGATGGTTCCTTTTTTTTATATCATCCTGGTGAATCCCCTCATGCCTAAAGGCATTCAACACCTTTTTTTTTTTTTTTTTTTTTTGTGGGTCTCTTCTGAAAATCAGCTCAGCTCAGTTCTGTCAATCCCTGCTCCTGCAAGATTAGGGGAATTGCTGATGGTTTGGCGTGTGCCTAGTTGGTGTAACATCCCCGTATTCAGGGTCAGAGGCTGCAGGAGCTGTGGGATGCAAATGTAATAGTTTTACCCATGTTGTGTTTGCCTGCCTAAGTCACACTTCCTCCCTCCCAGTTATCCTCATCCACAACTCGCCCTGTGACAAGGGCATAGCCATTGTGTGCATCTGCTTTAAGACGATCTTAATCTCTTCCTTGCCATACATAACCGGGTTTATGTGTGTGTGGCCATCGTGCTGTCAGATAGGATATTTGTTGAAGGTGAAGCTTGTGAGTATATGTGTCCATGATTTCTGTGTGTGCATATTATGTAGCTTAAATTCCCTCACATCAAAGTGTAGTAATAAAATAGAGTGTAAAACCTATATGGATTGAATATTGAGTGTTGAAAACACCTTCAGAATTTAGAAATAACCCACGTCTGGAAATGGTTGAGCCCAGTGTCAGCAACCTGCAGTTTGATTTGTAGGGTATTCACCTTGCTGCATCCTCATGCAGAGCCATAATGTTTGTATAAGGAAAAAATCATTCCATTTGTATTATATGCACTGTAGTTATGTCTTCTGATTGTTACTTTTTTTTTTTTTCCAAATGGTCTTTTAAGTAAAAGCTGTTTTATGCAGGGAACAATGTTTCAGGATGAGCTGGATATATAAATGGAAATTTTTGCTAAGTAAGGATCAGAGTATATAGAGTCATGTAGAAAAGCATCTGCTTACTTCACCTGCTCCTGGTGTGTATTTGATCAGATCCTTTTTATTAGCTTTTTCACTATTTCTCACCTGTTAGTTCTTTAAAAATGATGCAGCTGCAAAAGCATGCTACAACCCATGCTATGTGATTAAAAGAATGATTCGCCACGTTTCAGTGAGAAAATTGTGGTTGCTGACAGTACAGGAACAACCCAGCTTGACTCTAAAATCCTGTACAAAAATATCTTTCTTAACCTGTCAGCAGGGCACATTTTTTGTGTCAGACATTTACTGAGAGGTATTGAATATGCAACTTGATGAATGTTGGTTTTTTTAGAATGACTTTTCAGAGTTGAACACTTTAATAAAGGTGTAGAAAGATGCTCATGCTACAGAAATTGTATCTTGTTTCTGGTATATCTGTGCTGTTTAGCCACAGCACCTTGGGTTATAACATACTAGTTCTCATACACCAAGTAAGTGTGGGCAAAGCAAATGGTCATACTTTCTCCTTTAACTCAGGCATTCTCACAGTTGTGAGCTGCTGTGCTGATGAAAAATGCTGTCTTAAAAATCAGATCCAAAACCAAGGTCTTGAATACTTATGGCCAATAAAAATCCAATGGCATTTTTGCCAAACATAGGAAATGTTACTTCAGGGTTAGCCAACTTCCATGTTTGAGTCATTACTTCCCTTCTGAATTTGTGCAGTTGAAAGATACAGCATGTTTTTGTTGTTTTCTGAACCGTTGAGTAATACTGCAGGGCTTTGTGGAGAAATACGTTGTGCGTTAACTAAAGGATTTCAGTGATGGGTGAAGGTCTTTGTGAACACATGTGGTATGAGCAAAATGTGTTGTATAGCCATAAGGTATAATTATTAATAAGCAGAAGTGCTTTGCTGAACAAATCCTGACTGAAAAAAAATATACTCGCTCACTTTTTATGTGGGGCAAATCCCTCATGTGACTGAAACTTTACTGCTCTCCTGCGTACTGAACAGGGAGGTGGTAAACTCGCACTGTAATATATTACCTTGTTAGGATTATGATTAGTGTGCTTTTAGGAACTTATCCCATTAAAAGTGAATTATGCACTGCTTTATTTGTTTCAAATTAAGTTCTTTCTCTTCAGAGTGAACTCCTCTAATTTGATTTTATGTCTGACTGAGCAGAATTTTATTCAGCTGCACATCTTAGAATGGATAACTGTGGGAAGATTCAGATTATATGTCAGTTACCTCCGATGTCAGTCATCTTAGAGAATTGTTCATAAATGTAAAAATGAGTGTGAAACCAAGATTGTTTGTGGAGGGAGGCAAAGGCAAATATGTCTCATTTAAGCCTCGCATGTCGTAGTGAAAGCATTGTTCTTTTGTACACGTATATTTTTAATCACTATTGCTTTAAGTTGTCAACAATCAAAGACTGGGACTGGGCAGTCAGAATATGATGTTTCCAGTCTGTAACCATCTTGAGCTCATAGTTTCAAAGAGTGCAAGGGCAAAAGACATGATTAGCTCATATATCTGACTCACAGATTACAGCCAGAGAACACCCACATGTCCTTGTGCTGAGCCAAGTTTTGAGCTAAGTTTCAATCCCCCCAAAGAACTGATGGTCCCACTGACAGAGAGTAGGAGGAGCAGGGGAGATGCTGCTGGCTCCAGTATAAATCAGCAGGGTTTCATTTCAGGTATTGTAAGATAACAGGGAGGAGAAAGCGAAAGGACTTCCTCTGTGACCTTGGGCAGGTTACTTAGCTTTTGCATGCCTCACATCAGGTAAAAAGGGAATAAAATCATTTCCACTCTTATAGTGGTGTGTGAATGAATGTATTAGAGACATGACTCCATTCAGTAGTAACAATAGCTAGCTAAACACTCAAAATAGGCACGTTTTACTTCATCTGTGCTAACTTGGTAGTAGAGCTGTTCTATCCAGTTTGAGATTCTTGTTGCTATAGTGTCTGAACATATACATCATCACCTTTATTTCTGAGAGCTAGAACTATAGTTTCATAAAGAAATCTGCTTCAGAACAGTGTGTTACCAGGTGGGTTTATGCAGGCTGGCAGCTACTGAAATCAAAGTTTTCTCCCAGCTAATGGAGGAGTTATGGGATTTGCTTCCATGTATTTGTTATACAAAAATTTTCTGCCCATTTTTAATCTAAAATACTGTTCTTTTCAATCCTGTATTATTTTTTTCAGCCTGGTTCATGACAGCCTGGCCCTCTTGAAAATCATTGCTTTCCCTAGACTGGCAGTTTCGTGAAGCATGCTTCTGTTAGGTTCTTCATTGTTCTCACAGTGCTCATGTAGCTTCCATTATACCGCACGAAGTGCAGTAAAGTATGCTCAAATGCTGAGTGGGAGATTTTGTCATCGGACAGCCTGCTAGGGAAAACAGGAGAATACACCCCTTTTACCTGCCTTCATTTTGGTACTCTTAAGGCCCAGTTCAGTTTTATTTGAGATGTTATCTGTACAACTTCAAAATGGCTGAGATTTACTTCACCCTCTCAATTTTGACATTTGTATATCTTTGGTGTTGAGATTCTAGTTGGATTTGAGAGCATAACCTACTTACATGTTACATGTTCAGTACATAGTCTGAGTTGGGGAATTTTTGGCAGAATTGTCTATTTTCATAAAAATAACTGCAATTCACTACAGGAACCTAATGACTGTGGAATCTCTAAGAGTCTCTTTTGACCTGCCCATTATTTTTTTCTGACATCTTGCCTTTAGAGAGATTTTAGCAGAGGTAGTTTGGGAGAGGGCTTTGTGCACACTGAAACTTACAGGTGAACTGCAAAATCCACTGCCAAAATACAATCCTTTCTTTACTGCTCCTTTATCATTTATATATAAAGTCAATCCTTTGAAGGGATTTTTCCACCCGAAAATGAAAAGGGACATTTTCTTTTTGGCTTTTTACACTTTAGTAGGACTTGGCGTTTTTCTATCTCTATTTCCTCGTGGATTTTACTTCCTCTGGAAGCACTGGATTAATGCCCTATCTCGTGGCTGAAGCTAGCAGTTCTCTCAGCCCTCAATTAAAGGGGTGAGTATATTAAGCTTTAGGTCTTTTCTGTGCTTAAAAGTACCATTCCTACTGGCAAAAAAAGTCAGTTTTCTGATTTAGCTTATACCAGCTCTTGAATGGCAGAAGACTTTCTTGCCAGTATAATTGTATATAATTGCATAGCCAGTAGCTGGCATAGCCATGTCAGCACAAAGAAATTGCACCACTGACTGAGAAAGCTAAGCTGGCAAAACTTCTAACCATCGATCAAACGGTTCCTGACATGGAGGGAAAAAAAAGCTGAAAAATGCTTTCTTGTGGCATGATGCCACTGATATTATTTTTCCAATTTTTTTTTTTTTTAACTGATTGTGTATCCAGTATGGTTCTATGAGTAGGGTAGAACCACTCACTCTGAGCAAATTGTAGCAGCATTGTTTTAATTCTCGGTGCAACTTACCTGGGCTTGTATTCAATCTTCTCATGAGGTAGTAAGTAATCACATCTCATAAACAGGAGAGATAAGAGTAACCTGTGTGAACCTATTGAGGGTCTACATATCTACCTGGAAGTTTTGTGTAAGCTTTAAGAATTCAACATGGATTTGTGGGATGTTCAGATTTTGCCCTAGCTCTCTTCAGAAAGGAGCTGACTTCTATTTCTGCTATTTTGAATACGCCTCTTGGTGCATTAGTTTATTTTAGTCCTTCTAATCTCAGTCCATCTAGAATTAGAAGATGTTCTATGCTATAGAATCTTGTGGCATGATAAAACTGCTCTTAAAAACACATTGACATTTACATTCGTTCCCTCCTCCCACATATGTTGCAATTCAAATGGAAGAGAATAAAGTCTTCCCAGAAAAATAGCCTGCTTTGTGTTTGTTTGTTTGTTTGTTTTAATTTAGGGTCCATTTGTTTAAACAGGATTTTGGGAAAAAGGAAACAACAAAACAAATACCAGACAAGAAGGGTGCTGATCACTAAAACAACAAACACCAGACAAGAAGGGTGCTGATCACTTTAATTTCATTAGGTGAAGATAATTGCTCTTTAGAATAAGAAAGTAATTTTCCAATAAAAATAGTGCAAATATTACTGGCACTGGGAAATGGGAAGCAAATCATATTACTTAGTGATCAAACAAAACAGTTTTGGTGAAGAATTTTCTTAGTGGAAGAGTTTAATTTTTACTGAATCTTTGTGGAACTACACTGCCCTCATAAACAAAACAGTTCCAGTGATAAATGGTTTTGGACAGAAGCAAGGTGCAAACCTGTTTGAGAAATTAGAATAAAATAGATCAAAATAACTTCTGTGGATCTGCACCATTTTAGCTGCTCTAATAATGTTTTAGTCAGAAATATTCAGATGCCATTTGAATGTCCCAAAGACAAGGAAGTTGCAGTAAAAGTTGGAGTAAAAATCTCTTAGGGTTTATAGGTGGCAAATGCACATGGATGCATAATCTGTTTTGAAAGTTTTTTAGGAGAATTGATATATTTACTTGAGTTTGAGCTCGAAAGAGAACTCTAGTGGGTCATCAGAGGCCATCCTTCCACGTATGCAAGATTGATTTAATTACACAAATACAGTCCTTGATAGATGCATGTTGAGTATAGATATGTTTCCTACGTTCTAATACATGTACTCCCAGCCCATGAGTTTTGGCATGCATGGGAGAGGTTGTTGGCTTGAAGTATACTGTGGTTTATGGTTGTGACTTTTCTCCCACCCTTCTAAACTGCTGCTTGTAGTCTAGCCCTGGTATTTCTGAAAAGCAAAGATCAGATGTATTGGCTTACTCAGCATGGTGGTCCTGGAAGCCTGAGAGACTGAGTTTCATTTCTGTGCTTCTTCCAAGAGTTTTAGTGAATTTTGGCAATATATGTAGCCACTCTTTGAGTCCAGACCTGTTTGTAGAATGAGAGCATCACTGTCCTGTCTGGGAGCAGTACTTTATCATAAATACATTAAAGATTTAACAGCAGTCAGATACTGAAAGGAGGAGGCCATGTAGGTAGCCAAGGTACCTCACTGTTACCTGTAACCTGCATCAGAAAAGCAGAAACAGTCATCACCAAAGTATTTTATTCATATGCACTGCATCTGGTTTGAACCCAGGAATCCTGAGCATGGATACCTTGTGTCATTAGGCATTAAGATATTCTGTAAGACTACCCATTTCTGAAGTTCTTCCTCAGTTAAAATTGCCATTAGCGTCAACGATAGTTCGCTAGAATAAAGCTTGAGTAAAATGTTCAGGAATTGTTCCAGTAAATAACAAACAACTGAATACAAACTTGTTTACTCCTCATTCCTGCATTCAGCATGTATCTAGCAAGGAAATAAATCTGCTGCACACCCCAGGGTAAAGTATATTAATCAACCAGTTATCTTGTTAAAGCAAAGTAAATGGCTTGCTGTGCTGACTGAACGCGTTGGAATGCACAAACTTTGCGGTGCTGTTAGCAATCTGATACTGACTGTCAGCCATCCGGAAGCTGCTGGAGAAGTTAAAATACTGGAGGAGTACAACAGCAGCATAGCAATACATTCACAAAACCATATTACATAGTGTGGCCCAGAGCCAGCTGCAGATCTTTATTTTTCAGGTGTATCCTTTGGCAAGTGTTCTTCCATTGAGGCAAGGGTATTCTGCTCCTCCCTCTGCAGGAAGATATGGACAGTCTACAGCATCCCATCAGTGACGGATTATCACTTTGTATGATAGTTGCAACAACAACAGAACCCAACAACAACAACAAGACATTCCACAGAGACAGCTTAGATTTTATCTATTTCAGATCACTTATTTTCATTCTTATAGGAGTGTGAATGGTGCTGCTGTTGAGAAAACACATGCAGAAAGATGCAGCAATGCTAAGGCAGGCAGTTAGTCACTGTGTTGGCTTTTTTAAAAAAAGGTAACTTACAATTGGACACTTGAGGACACAAACAGGTATAGAAAGAACCCCGTTCCTTATTTTTCACTTGGAGACAGCCAGACACGAACTGCTGAGTTCACAGGAGTCATGAACCCCGTGTGGGGAAACTGCCAAGTAGGGTGCATCAGTCAGCCGGTTGCTCCAAATCCTTTAGGCTGAGAGCTCAAGTCTTCCTGTGACTGTTTTAGTAAATATAGCTGTAATCTCAAACAGGGGATGGCAGCAGTTGGTTTTACATGAAGGTTAGGATTTGCTTTCTTTCCCTTTCCCTAAGTTCTGTTTCTATTTCTTTGAATTTTAAGAAGCAGGCAGGGAGAGATGAAACAGAACTCCTCGAAGGATAGCAGAGGGTCAGCTCTAATTACCGTGTGTCTGAAGGAAGCCATATATTAAAACATTCATGATTTCAGAATTGCCATGTGTCTTTCTTAGATGCACTGTTGTTTCTTAATAGGTTTCAAAGCGTAACAGGAGACCACAGTCTGTTCCCTGAGGTACTTGGCATATGCAGGGAAACTCTGCTATCCTGTCAGAAAGACATATGTAGGCTTTACTGCCTTGTTAGACAGGTATTTGTAGGTTTAAGTGGTGGCTTGACTTTGAGACAGCTGTTCAGAGGTAGCAATTCCAGAATACCAAAGGACTTGAAGCTAAGTGCTCTCATCTTTCAGGGAAATCTAAAGATCTAAGTCAAGCAGGTGATTAAAGAGACGTCGGTGCCTAACTTACAGATAGGTATTTCTAGAAGCAGCTCTGCAGTTTCTCTGACCCTTTAAGGTCATCTGTCAGACCAGTCAGAAGTGAGAGCACAAGCTGGGTCTGCTGGGAATCCTCATTCCAAGCCTCTGCCAGCAGGAACAGCTAATCATTAACAGCAGAACTGTGATAATTCTCCTTTGATTGGTCTAATACTTTTAAAATCTTTATGTCTATTGAATAGCTAAAATACATGCTGTTACACTGACATTAAAATACAGAGGTTTTAAGTCAAATAGAAGAATTTCTTCTGTGCTTGAAACCTTGTATATAGTAATTATTAGCTAGGAAAAGGTTTCCCACTGTTTGCTTTATAGACCTATTCACTTAGTATATTTGGATGCCTTGTTGATAAGTTTTGTATCAACCTCTGAATCTCCTCTAGAACTCTTTAAGACAAGCTGCTGCTAGAATGTGAAACAAAGGTTTGTTTAGAGCTCTCTTCAGTACAACTGTCAAACTGCAGGCACTGTGGAAATAGCTGGAATATTTACATCTATCCATGCCGTGTCATGGGTAGTTCTTGCCTTCAAGGAACAGCTCACTTTTCTTCTGTGTGTATGTAGGTGCATGTGTGCTCCTGTTCATACGTAAGGAAGAACAGGGAATAATCAGTTGGTCATCCTCTGCAATGTAAAGTATAAACACTGTGATTAAATCAGCTACTCTGGTTAATGATTTTATAAACTTCTGTGTAATATCAATAGTACAAAGGGAATTGCAGCTGTTATTTTAGCAAGGGGCATCCATGCCATTTTCTTCTGATAGATTGTTATTCTTGTTGTCTCAGAGTTCAGGAGCTGAAAGGAGAGGAGGATATGTAAACTCTTTCTTTGTCCATTGGAAAAAACGCCACATTTTTCCACACACTTACTAATAAAAATACAATAGTACGAGTACCTAGCAATAATAATAAAAATAATAATAAGTTGCAATTGCGCTTTGGCTGAAAATGTTTGTACTCTGCTGTTCCTGGAAGATGGTAATAATGCAACATTCAGCTCTTGCTGTTACAAAAAAAGAGTCAAGGGTGAAGACCTTAGAAGATGCTCTGAGTTGTTATTTCCTCTCTCATTAAGCTGTTTTGAAAATGCCAGTCAATTTGGTGCAGTCTGCTGTATGCTAAAGGAAAAAGATTTGCTTTTGAGAAGCATTATTATCAACTGGGGGGATAAGTCGTAAGACAAATTTAATTTAACTCTATCTAGAGTGTTGCGATTTTCACCACAGACAAGGAAATGATCCTAGCCTTTCCTTCAAGTTGATGTCAGCATTTTAACAAGAAAACCCCAAGCCCCTCACGCAGTGTTAGTGTTGCCGCACTGTCAAAGGACTTTGGTCTCAAACCTGAATTAATGTGCCCAATAAGAAACCTCACACTGGCCAGTTAAATGAGGGCCTAGCTGGTGATGAAAATACAAGCTTTTCTAGGGAACTGCATGCTTGCAGTGGTGTTTGCTGATGGATGTGGAATAGACAAGACCGAGCAGCAGCTTTTGAAAAGTGTTTATTGAGAAAGTTTATACTGCATATTTCTTACAGTGCTGGAGGCAACTCTCTCCTATTGTTATAAAATTCATGAAGGTTACTGTATGCTAATTTTTTCTACACCTCATAAAACTTTTAATCATAGATGTCCTGAGCCAACAGCTACTGTTAGATATACACATACACACAAGTGTGCAGCTTATACAGGCAAAATGACTATGACTAGATGTGTATGTCTATGTATGTATTTAATTCAGATTTCAGTGTCCTGTTTAACACTTCTGAAAACGACCACAACCCCTTAAGGATGCTCTGCTGCTGCATGGCATCATAAACAAAACGGCTCTGGAGTTCAGCATAGTGCTGACATTTTGGTTATAATGCCAATAAACAAGAAACCCCCCATGGCACGTTGACTGACTTGTTTTCCTCACCAACGCCATGAGGAGCTGTAGTGTGCTTACAGAGTTACTGTGTTGCTTTCTCCACCTTACCAATTAAAATAAAGATTTTTAGCTAGGTTAAATATTTTGGGGTTTGCCACCATACACTACATTGCTCATTATGCTCTACATCTTCAGCTTCTTGGGTTTTTTTTCTTTAGTTCAATTCCTGGAGACAGGAGCTGACATAAATTACATTTACTCTGAGTCAAAGGGTTTGGGATTTTTTTGTGTGGAGGTTGTTTAATAATTTGTGTGATAGAAAGCTTTTGGTGCACAATAGGATTTTTGCAGGTCTGGTGGAGAAGGCTGTTGATGTGCTGCTGTGCCAGGTAAATTTGTTGAATTATCTACTTAGAGAGACAAGCTGATAAAAATGAGCAAGCTGGGACTTCATGGCCTATTTCTGCTGTGTATACATCTTCATTAAATGTATGGTCATCCATCGTCTCTGTCTCAGAATGGTACCCTGGGCTAACTTAACAAGATGGGCCATTTCAGGAGTTTCCTAGGGTTGTGGGGAGGGAGAAGATCACATAAAGTGGAGTCTCATCTTTAGAGCTAATACTGGGTGCATTGGTCTATCCCAGCATTGCTGACTGCCTCCCACTCCTTGTCAAAGCAGTGAAATGCCTTGGTGTCGTTCTGGGAATGTGTCTGATGGGGCTGAAGGTCCCTCTGGCAGGGAACAAGGAGCAGACTGGGCTGTGCTGATCAGCAGCAATAGCTTCTTTTGAAGTAGCACTGTGCTGGCAAAAGTGATTGTTCTTGCTGTAGACCAAGCCAACCCGTGACCACTGAGTCCTGAAGAATCAATTGAAATTTGCCAAACACACACTAGTCCTCTGCAGAAGAAAATCACTTTTTCTCAATTTGCTGTAGAGGAAGCAGGCCAGGAGAACTCTGGATTCTGGCTGACTCAGCAGCTAGTTAAATTTAGGGGGAAGCAACAATCCCCACCCCCACCCCCAAAAAAAAACTTAGGGATGCAGAAACATATTTTCATGGCTGAGCCTAAAGGCAGATCTGTGGGCTCCTTGGAGCTCCCCTGAAAAACAAATCTAAGATAGGAAGAGCTGTTCTAAAAATAATGTGGTGTTTTATTTACATAATTTTTACAGCAGGTACTCAGAGGTGCTGAAATTCTCTTTAGAATGCCTGCAACCCTCAATCTGAGTCTCCCAGTGTGCCCTACATACACAAAATGAATGTACTCCCATCTCTCCACCAGCAGCTTGGCTCAGTTCATGCCATAAACCAATGAAGCTGGTTGATATCATGGGCTCAGTTCTACAATCAAACACCTGCTGAATTCCATGGGAATTTGACCACGGGAAGGATCACATTAAAAGCTTTGGTGCTGTCCTAGACTTGTTCTGAAGATATGCACCTCTCTCTGGTGAAGGCTTAACAGCATGGCGTAACAGTGAGACCTGATAGATCTCCCTTCACCTCCTCGAGAAGAGCAGTGCTTCACAGTGTGTTTGTGACCCTCAGTTTTTTTCGCCTCAAGAATGTGTAACTCTGGCAAGATGCATGTTGTGATTGCAGCCTGACAGGAGGATGGAGGGGAGGCAGTCTGGAACAAGCCAAAGAAAACTTGTCCCTGCCATGGCAGGGGTGTTGGAACTAGATGATCTTTAAGGTCCCTTCCAACCCAAACCATTCTGTGATTCTATGAAAACAATCTTATACCTGGTATGATGGATTAGACTTATTCCTTCAAAATGGGTGTAGGTTTTCAGGTAGCTTTGTCTCCAGCATCATCTGCGCAGACACCAACAGAAATAAATGGAGTTTACTGGCTTCTACTTTGGATAAAATAGTGTTGACTGACTTCCAATAGGCACCAAACAGATCAGTTTCTCCTCTTGGTTTTGAATTACTGCCACACTGCTAATCATCATTGCTGACATGATTTTCTTGTCAGTGTCAGGATACCTTCTCTCCATCCAGCCCCATTTGGTTCTCAGACATTTTAAGGAATGCACATGCATTTTACTTGTTTTCAAAACAAAACACAGATCCATCTTCTGCGAGTATTAATTTATGCACTACAACTGAAAGCTACTTTGAATACAACTCACACATTAAACAACCCTATAGGCCTTTCCACATGTTCTATGCTCTATCTGGCTATTTATAAAATATCTGCATGTAATACACATTGCAGAGCTTGTCTATTCTTTGAATATTGCTACAATATTGTAGAAGACAAAATCTTTGCTTATTGTGCTGATTTTTTTCCCTGAGTTTTCCTGATTTCTTATGTGTAGAGATGAAAGTATCTGCTGTAAGCAATGCATTTTTGGTGGTAGTATCACAGGCACCTTGTGACTGAATTAGATTTACTCTAATGGTTGCTGGTTTAAAATTAATTGATTTTTTTTTTTCATCCTTGGGTAAAATGTCAGAAATTACAGAAATGCCGACTTGTGAATATAAACTTTTGCTGATGAGGAAAGAATTATCCAGGATTTTCTTTTAATGTTTTGCTGACATATGGTGCTTCTAACCCAGTGACAAATTAATTGACTAGATGTAAAAGAGATGGACAGCACTTAGCAACGAAGGACAGGATATGCATTATAAGACAGCTGGTTCTGCCTCTGTTGGATTATGGAGACAATATACATCGGACAGCTAACGAGTCTCTGTTGCATAAGATAGATTCTCCTTATAATAGAATTGCACGCTTTGTCTCTAAATGGGGTTATTATACACACCATTGCACAATGTTTGAAGAGCTTGGTTGGCCCTTGTGGAGGGTTAGGAGAGAAATAAATTGGAAAACAATTGCACATAAGACCTTCAATCCATCAACTGCTCCATATTTATCCAAATTACCAAATACAAACCTGTGATACCTTCAGGGGTGGAATGTTAATACTGACCAGCCAGATTTTGACAAGGCAGATTTTTCTTTTGCTGTTGTTTTTAACTTGCAGTAAAATCTTGCTTCCTCGTGAAGAAAAGGTGGTAGTAGAAAACACTTGTAGTGACATAACAACTCCCTACTGAAAACAAATTCTCAATTTAGTGTTTGCACCTATGCAAACTTCAGTCTCAGTCTCGAGAGGTTTTGATTTTTCCAAAGATAAACTGTGAACAACTTCATTTATAAGGAACTTTTCCTCAGTAGCATTCAGAGTTTAAGGGCAATCTCACAAAAGTAATTTATGATTTGAAATGCTTCCATTTTTGGGTCCCAACCTGTGCCCATTATAGTGCACGGTTTTTGGAAAATGCTGAGGCCTAAAATCTCTGGACTCCTTACACTTTCGAACACTGGACAACTAGAATTTTACATCTTCAAAATAACAAGCCATTTTTGAAAATCCTGGGTCAATCACTGAGCAATGCCGAATGTAGCAATTCTGGATGATGTGGTATTTCATAGAATCATAGAATCACTAGGTTGGAAAAGACCTTAGAGATCATCCAGTCCACCCGTATCTGTCCGCCACTAAACCATATCTTTCAGCACCTCATCCACCCGTCTCTTAAACACATCCAGGGATGGTGACTCCACCACCTCCCTGGGCAGCCTGTTCCAGTGCGTGATAACCCTTTCGGTGAAGAACTTCTTCCTTACGTCCAATCTAAGCCTCCCCTGGCACAGCTTGAGTCCATTCCCCCTCGTCCGATCATCTGTCATTAGGGAGAAGAGACCAACACCCACTTCTCCACAACCTCCTTTCAGGTAGTTGTAGGCAGTGATCAGGTCTCCTCTCAGCCTCCTCTTCTCCAGGCTAAACAATTTCCCACATCAGTAGAAGAATTCTAGGGTAGGAGTTGTAGACAGAGCTTATAAAAATGACAGCAAAAAATAGTTTTGTCAAAATCAGTGTAAATAATCACCTATCCTAACTCCTACTTGCCATTTTTAGCTTCTTCAGTTAAATCTTGTGTCTGCTACTCTGACTTCCAGTCAAATAACCCTCCTTGTTAATTCCAGGTCTCCAGATACCAGACAAGGGTGGGATCTTGCTAAATAATGTTAAATAATAACAATCTTAGTCTGGCAGGGTAGATACTAAAAATACTGTAACATGCAAAGCTTTGTGGTGGCTTTGTTCAGTGCTTTATTCCTCAGACTAAAACCAAGTACATCCTCAAAACACAGTAAAAAGCAACCTCTCAGTATAGAAAGCTGTAAGTGGGTCCATGGCGTGTTTTCTGTTCAGGCATGGCTATATCCAATTCCCACAAGTATACTGTTCCAGCATGAAGGAAGAGGAGACACAGGACAAAGAGAAATTATTTGGTGGTAATTGTGCTAGTCATAGCTGTCGCTGTTTCTACTTTCTTTCCTTTTCCCAGTGTCCCAGCAGTTACACTGAAAGGTTGTGTGTGTGTGTCTGTGCATACATGTGTTTTGCAGCACTTTCTTTGGAAGAAGAGTTATTCTTTTGTACAGTCCTTCCCTGACATTCCTATAGCCTGCTCACATCCTGTTGGGAAAAGCTATGATCCTTAATGTAAGGCAGTGTGTCTCATAAGAAGAATGCAATAAGCACAGTAATTAATTTCCCATCCCTGGATACTTTTCCAGGGACTGTTTTACATTAACTGTGGTAGAGCATGCTCACTGATGACAGTGCTTAAGAGTATTTCATTTGTGGTTCGAAGTAGCTGAATGTTTCTCTTAATGAGCTCTCCCACTGCTATCACAACAACTTTAAATACCTTATGGCTAGTGAGGAAAGACTGACACACAGGCAGATTTGTTTCTGCAAATACCTTCCTGATTGAGTTGCATTTTTCAGTGAGGTTGATTTCATCACAGGGTGTGCTGCTGCTCTATTGGTTTTATAAGAGCTCTTCCTCTTTTTCTTAGGAAAAGGAGAAACTGTATATGGAATTGAAGCATGTCTTGGCCCGGCAGCCTGGGCCTGAAGCCGCAGAACAGTTGCAGCTCTACCGACACACTCTCCGAGAGAAGACTAAACAGCTGAAAGTAAGAGATGCCCTTTATCCCTGGCTGAGAGACTGCCAGATCACAAAACAACTTCACAAGGGATCCTGGGGAGCGAGGCTTCAAGAAGATTTTCAATGATCAGTGTGCATACCTTAGTATATTAGATCAGGCAAACAAGATTAATATGGCATCGTCCCAAGGGAGAACCAACAGCAGTAGAAGAGATTCTTTTACATTATGCTAGTTTGTTTCATTAAAATAGAGGAAAAGTCTTATTAGAATACGAGTGTGCAGCACAGTGCTGTAAATGCTTTTTGTACATTGGCATTCTGGGATGCCATCAGTTTTTCATTAAGCTTATTCTCCTTCACTTTTCTTGAACTGTTAAGATCTTTAATAAGTAAGTCAAAACCATTTAGTTTTGCTCTTAACAAACTAGTGGGAATATATTGAGAAATTCTTATTTCTCTTGCAATGCATACACTTAGACTTGCAATTTTTATTTGTAACCTGTCCTAACCCCTTGCCACTAGAAGGGATTACCTGGTTCTGAAGGAATCTTGTGGAAACTTTGAAAGCAAGATACTAAAAAGTGATTCTCTGATAGAATAAGCTGATCTTCCCTTGTTCTTGTCTGCATGAAAGATCAGTCTCCCCAGGAGTTCATCTACTTCTACAGCTTCTCTCTCTGTTGAAGTCATCATCTCCTGTTCACTGCATCATAATCACGTCTATACTAACCATGAGGAAAAAAATGCAGGAGCAGATGGGCCCTTAGGAAACAAAGAGGCTGTTATGCAAATCTTAGCTTTCCACAGAGAAGAAAAACAATGTAGAAAATGTAAAATAGAAGCCAAAGTTTAGCTAAACTGAATGTGATTTGAAGTTTTCCATACGGTTCCCATTTGTCCTTAATGCAGTCAATTGCTACTGTGTATTTCAGGCACAGTGTGCTGTAGCATACTGGCTTGCATGCCATTTTGTGGTGCCAGGTCAAGCTATTCTCCTTAAAGAAGGAAAACAGACTAGGCATGCTCCCCCTTTTTTTAAAGTTTAGTGATTCACAGGGAAGCAGCGTTGTGTTCATATTTACACTGCCTGGTACTACTTTGGCTGTGTGGATTTAATTACTTCATGTAACAAAGCGGATCCCTGTGAATAAAACCCATTATTATTAAACAAATCCCTGCTTTATTGTTTTTTAATACCTTCAATTTGGGTTTTCACACAGATTTATGTCCCAGAACATGAAGAGCTGATGTATGTGTTAACACCATTCCCATAATTCTTAGGGCATATTTTACATGTTTTATTGTGGTCAAATGGCATAGCCTTAATTTTGTAAATTGTCCTTAGGTGAGCATAGGTGATCAAATGAAACATCATGACAGAAAATGAGATGCTGTGGAAAATAGTGATGTCTTATATGGTCAAATGTGAAAGGAAAAAGTGCTAGTAAAAGTATTAACTTACATGTAAATGAAACTAACATCTCCTGCTTATGCTTTTTGCCTTTTGTTTGTTAGGTTTTGTCCTCAGAATTGAATATGTATGAATCACAGAGCCAGAAATACAAATATGAAAACGAAAGACTTGCCAACGAGCTTCTGAATGTGAAAAAGAAATATCTGGCTCAGAAACGCAAGGAACAACAGGCCAAGTATGGGAAAATAACAGTTTTGTCTATATAACTTTCTGCATAAACCAGATTTTTTTTTTAGACCGTGCTTTAGCCTTTTGAACAGAATGTGGTCAAATTTGACTGAGGTGATATAATATTGTTGCCTAATTTTCCTGAATGTTATCCTCCATAGTACTTAAATCAGGTCTAGATTTTCCATGATCTATGGTCAGGACATGAACATCCAGCAGAGACGTTCTGCAGTCCAGTTAAATTATTCATGCCAATGAGGTGGTGACCAGGGGACACAGATTAGTGTCTGATCTCTCGTGTTGAGCATTATGAGGACCTCAGTGCATTTTACAAGCTTTATTTATAGTGAAACAGCTTCCTATATGGGGGACAACCTTTCTTCAGGTGTAACTACATAATCCTGGTGTAAGAACAATGTTGGTTGTGTTTCCAAAATGTGGGACTTGTGCCTGATGACTATCCCTTCTGGCAGCAGATATCATTGCCGGTGGTTGCAGGGAAGAACATTCCTCATCTGCTTCTTGTTCTCTTCCTACAGCCAGATAGAGGAAAGTGAGCAATGCTCAGAGTCTGGCTTTGTCAGATGTCTTACCCTTTTGACAGTAGGGCCTAAGAACCTTCCTGTAGGTAGCTGTTATCTCTCCTTGACCAATCGCGGTTTGATGACACCTCCCTGCTACTCTCAGTCCACAAGTGAGCGCATTCGGCTGCTCCTCTTGATTGAAAGAAAATGACTAGGATCTTAGTTGCCCAGTTCTGACCCATTAAAGTGACCTAATTTGCAGAGGCTGAGAGATGAGACTATTCTGATAATTAGTCTCCAAGCTGGGACATCAAAACTATTAGTCACTTCTGAAAATGGAGTTTTGGACCTTCCTTTGAAAGAGAGGATCTTAGATTTCTGCAGTCAGGTGACATGATCTGTTACCAAGTTTTTCTGTGTATATCTTTTGTCTTTCCATCCCTTTCCATCCTCAGTCTGTCCCTCACACACCAAAGGCAACCATTCTCTACATTGCTGAATATAATTCAAAGCTGGCTGTATCTATCTCTTCCTTAATCATATTTCAGTCAGCAAACAGTTCTGATGACTAAATTAGCAAAATAGTCAGTGATAAACAGTGACTTTTGTCCATCTGCAAATGGCATAATGTTACCTTAATGTTTGGAATTAGCAACAATTGTGCAGTGCTAATGGTCTTCCTGGAGCTTTAGGATCAATATGTGAGGCTACCATAATGCCTGATAATCCATTTCCAGCAGCTAAGTATCATCTTCACAATAGTTTTAATGTTTCCATTTTGGACCCTGGCATCATATTCCTTTCTGTTCATCAGATGAGAAGAAATTCACCCATGTTTTGCTGTTATATTTTACCTAGAATTAATTCCTGTCATAGCTATTGAAAAAATCCAACTTGCTAGGGACATAACTACTTCAAAGTAAAACAAAAACACTGTGCGAGGTGGTGGTGACTGAACTTGGGTCTGTTAATCATACACGGTGAATGGAATTTCGTGGTGCTGGTCGATTAGTGCTGGACTCATTACGCTGTTTATAGGTTCAGGATCTGATATCTGCCATTAGTGCAGCTTGTCAGGTGGTTGTTCATGTGGGCAGGCATGACTGGTTCTGATGAGCGTGGTGTCGCTGTGACATCTGTGTTTTGGAAGTATATTCAGATGCTGTTAGTGATGCTTCTGCAGGACAACAGCATCTCATTGCTCCTGCCTCAGGCTCAGAAGCTTCCAGCGCTGTGCTGTCAGCCCTGACTTGCACTTCCCTTGTCTTTGTGGCAGCCAAGAGCTGGCCAGGTGCTGGGCTTTCCTCTCCTCCATCCCTCATTGTTTTGTTGCCCAATCAAACCTGTTGGACCACATCCTGCTTCGTAGGATAGGCACACCCCAAAGCATAACTGGGCATATCAGTCCTGGATATCTGCAGTTTATGTAATCTCTAGACTGCGCTTTGCACTGCCCAGCAGCAGTGCAAAGAAAAGAACCTTGTTGTGCAGCCTTCCTTCTCCAAACTACCAATTGTGCTTGGCATGCCTTTTGTTCTCTGCAACAGAGGGAAACTGTTGTGCAGTCAGATCCTTCCCCACGGAGTCCTTCACCTGGTACATACAGCCATTCCATACTTGGACCGGGCTGGACAGGCACTGCGGGGTGTGTAGATGCTAGCCAAAGAGCCAGGGCCATTTGATTCGTAGAGTCTCAGGTTGCTCTAACTCCCAGCTGACACAAAAGCACTGATTTGATCTCTATCGTGCTGGCTAATGTTAACATCATGTCTGAAATAAATGTGGCTGGTTTTGCTAATAAAAAAGAGGATCCTGTCAGGACAATAACATTAATAGCATTATTGACTCCACTGCCATGAAAGAGAATTAATACTCTCAGATAACCTCACACAAAGGTATCATCTAAAGCTTTTATTGATTTGCACAAGACAGTTCTGGTTTGTGATTTAAAATCTTGATACTGAACTAATGCAGCTTTCCATGGGATGCTGAGGGAATATATTGAGTGACAATGGGAATTTAGCTTTGTTTTGTGTTCAAGTTAAAAATCCAATGTTTAAGATTTTGGTTGTGAATTGAAAGCATTGCATTTCCCAGATGTTTAAGGCTTTCTTTTCCTCCTTCTTCCCATTCTCTCCTTCTGCTCCTTGCACTTTTTCTGCTTCACTACTTTTGCTACTTGCTTCTAGCATCAGGGTTCCAGTTTGATCTTGACGATGATTGGTGGGAAAATATGAGGCTTAAATCCATACCAGAGACCTGATCCTGCAGGCCTATATATGTAAATAACTGCACCGAGGGATGTCAGTAGTCACTCAGAGCTTTTGCACGTGGTTGCTTGCACATTAATTCTGCATAATATATTACAGTATTCAGCTGCACAGATTTTTCCATACTGATGAGCACATCTGTTGGCTGTCTCTATGGAAGCATGAAGAAAGAATGAGCATGGACTCTGGATCATTTTCTCTCCCCAAATTTGGAAGCCCAGTAGTGAGATAGGTTGAGCCATCTAAATGTAGCATGTTAGTTTTTAGTGCTGTCAGCTGGCACATCCACTACTGTCACATTACAGAATTAAAAACATTTATAAATGTCATGGTTAAGTTCATCTGTGCCATATTTTGCCTATTCTCCCACCTCCATATGGGTTAAATTTGGAAAAGGGAGCATAACTAGTCATCCTGCAGGGTTTCTCAGAACTTTCTTCTCTCCCAACACAGATATTTAGGGACTAGGAAAAAAGTATTAATTCTATTAAATGTTTTCTTTTCCCTTACTGGGAACAGAGAAAGGGTGCTAATGTGACAAGATCTTGCAAAAGCCTGGTAGCACTTGTGTTTGCATCTCAGTCTCAAGGACTGTAAAATGAAAGCAATGGAACCGACTGACCTTCTTTGTAAAGCCTTGAGACCTCTGCTGTTATGACAAACTAGTACTTCGTAAAGTTCCACTTCGTTCATTTTAAATATCTCAGGACCTTTCTCTGAAACCTCCAAGTGTATCACAGCGCGTTTGAAATACTGTCCTTTGTGTTTGTTCTGCTGTGCATACCTCCCCAACCCCATGAGGGTATGGAACCAGTTAAGCCTTGTTCCCTCCTAAGGCCATCAAATTCAAGCCCTCCTGGATCCTCAGATAGAGCAAATTCCTGGGGCCATCAGTGCCCCCACAGCACAGTTTTCTGCAAATGTCACAGGCAGGGTAATTATCACTAGAACTCTTTTAAAATGGGAAGACAAGTAACACTATTTATTCATTAGAATTCAACAAAGAAGTAGTATCTCCCCATTTTGCCTTTGATGGATGTGGCTGTTTGAAAACAGGCATATACTTGCTAGAATGGGAGGGTGATTACAAATCTGAAGTCACGGAGCTCGTGGACAAACGTGCTCTAATGAGGTGCTCTGACCATGTTGGGGAGTAGCACAAAGAGAGCTCATTTATTTCTAATTTTTAATAATTCCAAAAACCATCAGTAGGCTTGTAATTAGATCCAAACCGACACCTAGTCTTGGCAGTTTAGCCTATCAGGCTTTAATCAACAATTTTGTAATGATCTCTTGATACATGGTTGCATTAAAGAAACTTTGGAGGACAGAGATTTCCTCAGTTGGTAAACATCACTGGCCTGCAGACTGAAATATGTATTCTCCTTTTCTTTCTTTCTGTTTATAGGGAGAAGGAGAAATCCTTGACTGACACGAAGCCTGATTTTCAACGCCGCAGGTCTGATGTTCCTCGCTTCATTGGAGGGGGCTTTGCTCTCAGCAGACCCCTTCCCAAAGTTGGAGCAATGTGATGGACTCATCACATTCCTGTTCCCAGTTTCTTGCTGAACTATATTTGTACTTGGTTGTTTGAGAAACTGTAGTTTTACAAGAAATTCAGAATCAACTTTCTCTCTGAAATTACTGTATTGACTTCAAGTAAAGGCATTTTATGATAGAATTAATGTAGGTTTAGGTTACAAACTGTGGACCGAATCTGCCCATGTGATGCCAACAGAAGCCTGAACTGGTGTAAGTGAATAGCAGAGACCATGGAGGTATTTCTTCTTTAATACTGTGTTTCTATTTAGCACTGTAACACCACAAAATGCCTTAATATGTGTTTATTTCCCCTTTATCTAACTCTGTTGTAAGCACGCACTCCATTTATCTTCTGACTCAAAGCACCTGAAAGAAATGAGAAAACAAAAAAGAAGAAAAATTAATAGGCTGCTGTTTCAAGCCCTGCTGAGCAAATGCAAAATTAACAAGTCTTCACTTAGATGTACACGTGTAGCAGTTCTTTGTGCAGGTAGTATATAATAGGGCTTATGCCGCGTTTACTACAGTTGTTAGTAAGATCAAGGAAGTTTGTGGCCACAATGTACATTATTAAGAATGCGATTCTGTTTACTCTGATAGACACAAAGTGACATAATTATGTCTGTTCAGCTGCAGAGAGTGTACACACTGACTGGGACATGCTGTTCTCCCACATAAATCCTTCCAAGCGATTTAAACTTGAACTCAAAACATGGCAAAGTTTGTTCTTTAATTTCTAGACACTTGGGCATTTTTGTAACTTTCAGAAATTGTTTTTGTAATACAGCAGGAGCCCTCCAACCTTTTCAGCCAAAAGAGATTTAATTACCATTCATTAACAAGTGAAAAAACAAAGTCACAGCATGAGGTGCTTAAGTATAGAAAACTTTCAAGCTGTAAAATAAAATGTTTTGAAACTGATTTGTACATGGAAGCTTTTTCCCAGCCTGGGGGATAAAAATACTTGTCCAAAGAGATATGCTGATAAATATTTCACATGCACAAAAAAACCCTTTGCAAAGATTTTGTTCTTTCCTTTGGTGGAATACATAATTAAATATTAAAGCTACTGTGGGAAACTTTTAATGGAAGTGTTTAATTCAAAGGAATCAAGTTAAATATGACAGGGATCTACTTTGCTTTTACTCTGGGGACCAGAACACTTAGTCATCAGATCCATTGTGTTTTTCTTTTGTTCCCAAAATAGCTATTATTGCTTTTTCTCTGTCGAGTGCATTATGCTAGTTATCATTTCATGGCAGTCAAGCTGTCTGAATTCTGTCTTTTGTGTACCTGACATGTCCTGATAGAATAATTGAGAATAACTGACATGGGCACTTGAGTTCGATGGGACCCCAAGTAGGTTTTACTGAAGCTTTTAAAAGCTGGTATTTGTTAAGGTCCTGAGTATCTAGCCTAGAGCTGGACTCTGCTATGCTTACTGATAGTGAGAAGTAATTTGTACTGAAATAAATCATCAAAGTCACATTTATTAATTCACATGAATGAGAGTGGCACTGTTAGACTCCAAGAATACCAACTCACTGTAGAGAAGTATCCTGTTTGTTACACTCTGAACTGTACAGCGTACCCCTAACTTAGCCAGAGGTAATCCAAGTCTGTGTACATCTTCCCCTCTTCTTGTTTTCAAGGGTCAGGAGACAAGATGTCACAGTGGTCAGAGCAAAAGAAGGGGAGTCAAGCAGATGGAATCTGTTCCTTAATTGCAGATATTTTAATGAACACACTAATGAAACAGATTGTTTTCCATCTTTAGATGTACTTAATAGTAGCTCACATTGCACAGATTGCACTATTTTTAGGTTAAGAAGCTCCATTCCTAAATGATTCTTGGAGTTTCCCAGTCTCTAAAATGGGTGGGTTAGGATTTGTCTAATGACTTGCAAAGCTGAATTCATTTATGTCTACAAGGTGATTAGTCTTCTAGATTTAAAAAGCATGGAGGAATGCAAAAATTTGTGATTTTCTCACACAACCTGTTCTTCCAGTCTGAAGGGCTGGGCAGTGAGTGTAGTGAATTCCACCTACAAAGCAGAGGAGCTTTTATTGTGTTCATCCACAGATTCAGACATCCAGATGTGAATGTGTTGGCTACTATCTCCAGTTTTATTGAATTATTTACTTACTACCAGGGAAACTAAATTCACAGGTTAAGTTGGAAAAAAAAAAAACCAACAAACAAAAAAAGGGCAAGAAAATATAGTCATCAAATTATTGCCAGTAACTTGCAGCATTCTCAGGAATAGAATAACTGCAGACAGCTTAATTTATAGTGCCAGAGTCAAAACCATTTCTGAGTTCATATAATAGAATGGATTAAAGCACACCAAATCCCTTCCCCCACGCAGTCTATAAAAGTCAGGGAGCTTGAAAAATTGCTCTGGATGCCTGTGAACCCAGCTGATGCTGAGGTGCTTTTAGTGTTCAAGGATTTGGCTTGCACAGCAGGGAAAGGCAGAGCGTTAATGAGAGTATCATTTGTTCAGTTGCTTCTGCATTGTGAACAGCAGCTCTGAAGTGCTTCTCCAAGTTTTGTTGCAGGATAATGTTAATTGAATTCCAGTCTGTGCAAGATGTAAGCCTAGAACTAGCAAGCATACCTGTAAGTTCTTGTTCCTGTAAAGATATGTGAAAAGATGGAGGCGAAGGGCTACGATCCATGGCTCTTAAGTTAGATGAAATCTTTCTTCACTTTAATTGGTTCAGATTAGAGCTGTGGTGGCTTGCACAGCACATTTATCCTGGAGTCTTTTTCAGTGAGCAAAGTAAGTAACATTGTTCATTTTCAGAGCTCTTGCAATACGAAGGCAATATTTTAAGTAACTTCCCATCTAACTTAAGCCCTGCTCTTGCGTGGCAGGTCTGTATGCAGTGCACTGTACAAGCAGGATGCAAACAGCACACTCTACATGGAATTATCAAGTTCAAAAGCACTGGCATGACCCTGCTGGGATCCCCTGTCAGCCACTGAAGATGGCACGAGAAGCCAGCCCTTAACTGACACTCGCTTTGTGAATTCAGAGCCGCAGGAGCACATGCTGCTGCGAATCTGGGAACCCTTTGAGTCCACAGCAGCGAAAAACAGGCCACAGCTCAGGCTTTGCTGCACTGGGACTGCAAACAGGGCAGGCTGGGGAGGCAGAAACAATGGATGAGTACAAAACACCCACAGAGAGCTTTTACCCACACCAGAAGAGCAGCGGCTTTGCTTGAGTGGAACAGCTGGTGTTGGGCCCGGGGGCACCAATGGGCCTGAACAGCCCCACCCAGCTCCACCTGGGCCCAGGGTGCCATTTAACAGGCCCAGCCCCTCAGGGGAGTTTCTTGTGGCCTCCTGGTCTGTAGGGAGCAGCTGGCTCTTGCTGCACCGGGACAGTGGGATATAAGAACAGCTTTAGTGCCATCTTTGAAGAACTTCTTAAGAGTGACTTCTCACAGCATGGAGAGGAATGGATTGTACAGGAAAGGGGGCTCTGGGTGTTGAAAGCCCAGGTGAACAAGAGGAGAAGTTTCCTTCCTGGCTCCTACAGAGGAGGATCTGCTATGGAGGTGCTCAGCGGTGCATCCGGAGCACGGCCTGCAGGTGGGTTGCCAGTAACTGTGTGAGTCCACAGTGCCAGGTCTCAGGCTACTCTTTCATATCCTTGCGTTGGGTGATACTGTTGTGCCCTAAATAAATTCCAAGAAAGAGCCGAGAGAGGTAAGGCCTTGATTTATTCCCTGTCCCCTGTGTGAGGGTACCAGAGGGTACAGTTAGCAGGAGAGCTGAGAAGAAAAGGCAGGCAGCAGAACCCGTGTCTGCCACCTCTGAACTATTAATAACTCTTCTGGAAAGTTGGCCCACCCTGGCAATCCTTACCCAAATTAGATTCTCTAAATCATGTACATTTGTATTTAGGCACTTTAGCAATTGTTATTTTCTTAGCAGGTGGTTTAGCTGTTGTGGCATCTACTCTAGCAGAATGTATTTTTATTGTGTTTCTAAAAGCAGGAGCTTGATTTGGATGCTCTTTCTGTTCCCTACTTGGGTGCTTTTTAAACAGCCCCACACAGTTCAGCTACTTGCGCTGTTTAGTGTACAGAAGGATGTCAGGGCCTCACCCCATAGGCTGGTTTGAGGAGCCTCATTTTTCAAGGAGGAGGTAGAGCTGGGCCTGTAGCACACAGGGGTGTGAGGGAGCAGGGCAGGATCCATTGGATGTGTTGTGTGTGGCTGAGGTCGAAGCAGCTGCCTGCTCCGCCTTACCCTTCAGCTTCCTTTCTCCCTGATTTGGAGCACATTCATAGGTTTTTTGAACCTGTGTAACTTTTAATTCTTCTGCTGACCTCAGTGGGTTTATATAGCTTGTCACACGTACATAGAGCCACCCAGATGAGTCTGTATGAGAGAGGCTGTGGGAATGCAGCTCTGGGTCTGGAACAGTCCCTGAACTTGCAGAGACCCTCTCAGCAGCCCTTCGCTAACTCCCTGCTGGGGAGCGCTCGGTGCTGAGTTTTCTCTTGGGGCCTGCTCTGCCTTCAGCAATCCCATCTGTGCAGGCAGCTGCAGGAGCAAGGCAGCTTGGAGGAGGTGAAGCCGTGGCCTTGCCCTTCACTCTGAGATGAAGAGGCTGAGTATGAGTCTCTGAATCCTGAGCAGCTGTCATAAAGTGGCCACCCCAAGGGTCGGAGCTACACTGCTGCCATCTCCCGAAGCAGTTTAGGAGGTGGGCATCCCATGGGGCCTTAACTGGGACCACAGGCAGGATGGTCCAGAGTGGAAGACATTGATCTGTACCTTTAAGAAGGTACAGAGTGTGTTATTGAGGGGGCCAGAATCGAGTGCCTAACTCTGCAGACTGCTCTGAAACAGAGGTGATGGTAAGCTTTGTTCTGCTCTGTGCTCTGCCTTAGCTAGAACCAGCGTGTTTCATAGGCTGTTGCATCTAATTGCAGGGCTTGGAGGCCCAGCGTGAGCATTGGCCTGCTGCAGGTTGGCTGCTGTCAGCTAAGACTTTGGGAGGATGGTGGGGGATGCTTCCACAGAGATGGCTTTAACTTGGTTTTCTAGAGGGGCTGGTATTGTCAGTGCCTTGTGCAGCCAGTAGCCCTTGCTCTACCTGCTGCTGGGGCTCCGCTGGCTGGTACGGTGCTCATCTGCTGTGGTGGCTCCTCTGAGAGGGCAACAATGAACCAAATGTGTAAGGCATGGGAAAGTTGTGGAACTGTTTCTTAACCAGGGTGTACCTGTGGATTTTCTGTTTGAGATCCTTCTTCTGTTACAGCCTGAGTGCTTTCAAGCAGACTCCATCATTTTCAAGGAGGTACTCCATCCTCCAGAGGTGATGAAAGGCTGGCCAGGCTGACCTTGTCAGAACTGGTTGGAGCTTTCTCCTAACACTGAATTTCTCAGTTGCACATCCTAAGCTTGCACTCTTGCTGCTTTTCTGTGAATCCCAGATCAACCATTTTCTTTATTTTTACTATTCTTTGTTATTTTTGCAGATATTGTCTGTATTTTTGCTTTTTTATTTTTTTTAACCTCTTCAGTTTACCTAACATCCAGAGAAAAAAAAGGGTGCAAAGGTTTTTTTGAAGGATGTTATTTTTGCAGGCTGAATCTTGGCAGAGCTGAGTTACCCTCCAAGGCTCCAGGAGCCTCCCTTTCTGATGGTGGGCACTTTAATCTGCCCAGGTGTGAAGTGGGTATAACAACTACACTTTCAGCGAGTCTTGACTATTTAAACTTCACAGTTCTTCACAGCAAGAACCATTTCTCAAGGCTCTTTCTTGGCAGAAGACTAAGCAGTAATTTAAAGCCATTTTAATCTGAAATGAGAATCTCTACATGGGGTTTGAATGCACTTCAAGTGGAGTATGTATTTGCTACTTTTGTTGATACTTCTTAATTTTCCCAGTGTCCCTGTAGAAACATGGTGTGTTTGTGTAGTGGCAAAACACTCTGATCCCTCGGCCTCATTGAGAGCTGCTAAAAGCAAAAATAGTAAGGGAGTGGCATATTTGGGATCAGCACTGGAATGCAGGTGATTAACCATTCTTCCCTGTGGGAAATATAAAGAAACTGGCCAACATGTGCTCTTGTCTCCCCTCCCCAGGACCACCCTGAAGTTTTATCCTGAACCCAGAGTATTTCTGGAGGAAAACCACATTTTGTTTTAAAAATAAATAAACAACATTCAAATGTTCTGCCCAGCTCCTGTGGGAAAACACAATTTTCTAGGACTGCTTTGACATTCCTGTGATCACAAGTGATGGTGCCAGCAGCTACCCTGTGCCAGCTGAGCTGCAGGAAGCAGCCGCAGGTACGTTCTTAGCTGGCCCCAACTGCAGAGTAAAATGTGTTTGCTTAAACCATCTTTGCCACTTCAAATGAAAAGCTGCCCAAAGCAGCAGTTTAAATAAGCCTGGTTTATTTTGCAATCAGGGCAGACTACGAGCAAACAAATGATCGGTTACTGCATCTCGCCTGGAGGGTGGTAACGCTCAAATTTGTGAACATCCTCAGAATTGCTCGGTTTTGCTGTGAAAGCTGTGCATCTTTGCAGGCCCCTTTGATGGGTGTCCAGAGGCACGTGGCCTGGCTGAACAGCAGAGCAGACTTGGGGGGATGGCTGGGTAATAAATGTTCCCGCTTCCAAGACCCTGTTCCAGTTGCCTCATCCCCTGCAATTCCTGTTGTTGTTCAGATGTATTCCCTCTTGGCAGGTTAGGAAAACTCATCACTGGAGTTTTATTTTAATGGTGTGTACGCAAGTCTTCCAGAAATTACTAGGTCCCTTGCTGATTCAGATGCTGTAGAGGAAAAAGACAGGCAGCCTTGAAATGTCTCAGACCAGCCTTTTTTAACAGCCCTGCCTTGCTTTATTTGCTTAGTGGTGAGCTATTTGCTAAGTCCAGATGCTTGCACCAGTCCTGAATTTGGAGCAGTTTCAATAGTCAGTTTTTCTTGCCAGTTACCTTCAAAATTCCTTAAAACAACCTCTGTGGTTTGGTTTTTGGAGTGGATCCTGTTGTCCTTGTTGCAGAAATGAGTGTTTCATTTGGTATGCGGCACAGCAGACGAGTTAGAGCTATGTGTATTAACTGCAAGAAGTGAGCAATTAAGTGAACTTTGGTTACACAAATCAACAGATCTCCGCTTGAGTACATTAGCTGAGGGTTTAGCCTATTTCCATTTGCATCTAATCAGGCACAATTCCTTATTTGCTTTTAATGTGATGTGTGCTTACTGGATCCAAGTCTGATTTTTTTTTTTCTCATACTTTTTTACCATTGATGTTGAATGTTGATGGCACCCGAGCCAATTGCTGTCCCATGGTCAGTAACTCAGGATAAGCAGCCTGGTGCTCCGGATGGATACACTGGTGGTCATCCTCAAATATGAGATACTTCTGTCTTACAAGAGCATGGACCCTCTGGTGCTGGTGGTGTTTAGCTGCTGGTAGACTCCGTGGTGGATCCTGCAGTGGGGTGATGCTAAGGGAGGATGGATGTCCAAGAGCCTACTTAGGTGCTGGGCCAGTGTTTGGAAGTGGCTCACCACCACTCCTGCGGTTCCCACCGAGCTCTCATGGGGTAGGGAGGTGTCGGATGGATGCGGTTCGTAACCCTGGGAGATCTTGTATTTCTGTTGGCAAACCTGATTTTTGCCTGCCTGATATGGGGCAGATGACTGTCCCCACAAGGCACCAGCTGGCCCCTGCGTGCCCAGTTCTGGGTGGGGTGTGCAAGGGCTGGATGGAGCTTTGTCCTCCCTCCCGAGTTCCACAGCCTCTCCCTGCGGCACTGGCCAGCAGCAGAGCTGCCACGGGGATGCTTGTGCCTGGGGCTGTGCGTTCTGCTCCTTCTGCACAGGAACAGATGCCTGTGGTTTCAAGAGCTGTCAGTCATGCACCCTTCACAAGCACTAAAATTCAAATCAGCTGATATCAAGGGGAATTACACGCCAGCATCGCTTGTCTGATCAAGAGCTTCACCTTGTGCTCTTGAGGGATGTGTCTTGTAATTTACTTCAGGCTGAGGGATAACTGATTTTTTTTTTCTTTTTCCCCCCCTATCTGCTTTACTGCAAGCTGGCAGCAAACTGCCCAAACCCTCTGTTGTCAGTGTGTCTCCCCTGCCTGTTTCCTCCACTGAGGGCGTGCAGATTTCTGCTGGGCTTTGATCAAGTGTTGCAGATGAGGCCTTACTTTCTTCACTCTTTTATTCCATGTGCTGGCAATTCTGGTTTCCCCATCACCATCCCATGTCCCAGGACTCTACCTGCTTTCCCCTTCCAGCCCCATAAGCTGATACATCCAAACAGCCCAGGGACTTGGGGGGCAAAGCAGTGGTGCTTGCTGCTGTGCCACAGCGCCTGGCCTCTGCTTTCATCCAGGCACCTGCACTGCCTGAGTTGAAGGCAAATTTGAGGAAAGAAGAGAAAAAGGAGGCGGTGGCCATGTGCTGCCTTTGGTGCTCTGTGGGTACCATGGGTAAGAAAGGTCATGGAGGGTTTTTGTGGAGTTGAGGATGGGAACCTGAGACTTTTAGTGCCAAATCTGGAGCACAGCACAGAGGAGTATTGGGGTCTGTGTTACAGCCCTGCCTCCTGGCATCAGACAAAACAGCTTTCTTCTGCTCTCATGAAGCTGTAACCTGCCCGATTCCCTCCTGTCACGTCTGCCCACAGCCTGGTGCAGCTGCCCAGGGAGCAGGTGAGTGCTGGGAGCAGAGATTCTCGGGGTGGATGAGAGGCTCAAGTGTTGTCCCTAATTTGAGTGTTTGGTACATTCATCCCTCTCCTCTCCAAGCACCTTCAAGGCAGAGAAGGGCAAAGGTGTGTTACTGTGTGAGACTTCCAAACCACTGCTCACATCTTCCCTGATCTTGCTGAGCTCATGCTGAGGCTGAAGGAGAAGGGAATTGGGAATAAAGGTGTTGGGTTAATTGCCTGCTTGGAGAATGGCTCTTTCCTAGGATCACAACATGACATTGCCACCAAGTCATTCACCTGGCCATTGAGAAGAACTTGAGCTCTGCTGAGCTTTATCTGCCCTTTGGGGTGCCCAGGGAAACCTGCTCACCCCTCTGTCCTCTGGTTCAGTGATGCTGTGGTAGTCTAATTCACAGAACACTCCTCCTGGCTGCAGAAGGGGTGAGGCCTGTAATAGTATTTCACCTTTCTCTAGCACATTCCAGATAAAGACCTCAAGGACCTGGGCCGACACTCACTGCATTGTAACAACCCTGCTCAGGACAGATACCCTCATCACGTCTTGGACAGCTGGAAGCATAAGACGTTTTCTTTCCAATCAAGTCTGTGGCAGAGTCCCTCAGACAGGTGTTTAAGTTGTGCAAGATCTTTGCATCGGGATCCAAGCATCTCCCAATTTTTAACCTCTGCCTGGCACAGCAGCGTTGGGCCAGGCCTCCTAACCCTGGAGCATAGTTGGGGCAGCGAAGCAGAGCTGGGCAGGGCAGCTGGGAGATGCTTCACAGCCAGGGCCAGAGCCAGGTCCCCCATACAGAATATCCTGGCTCTGGGCATTTTTCCTCTTTGATTTGCTCATGAAAAGAACCCAGTTCCAACGCCAAGCCTTGGGCAATCCCTTGCTGGATTAGGGTATTACAAATGTAGCTGCAAATCTACCGAGAAGTTTTTCAAGTCACTGCTTTCCCTGTGGATTCAGCACAGCAAAAGCCATGTCTAGGCGAGGTGCTTTATCCTCTTTTTGATTTTTTTTTTCCTTTACCCTTGTCAAAGACTTGCAGGCAGCTGCAGCTCAAATCATCCTGCATTTTTCTTGTGATTGCTTTGCCTGATATTGTGGTATTTGTATCATCGGTGCATGATAGATGGTTAGATTTATGCTGTATGTTGTGATCTGGGGTATAAATGTATTTAAGTGACTTATTCAGCTTAAACACCATCACTGTGTACTGCTCCATTGTCAATGTTAGAGGCAGAGAGAGATAAAATAGCAGTGGTAATTGTGGTGATGGAGTGTCACTGGCAAGTAATATGAGCACAAAGACCATTTCCAGAGACAGATGGAGTATAACTCCTCTGTAATTTCTCCCAAATTATTTTTAGAGTGGGACTTACTGAAAGCCCCTTGGGGAGAAGGGCAGCATGGAAGGTGTGAAGGGCTGGGTGCCTGAGAAAACATTGTCTTCCTGAGAGTTTGACGCTTATTAAAAAAACAAAGGCAAAGGGAGAAGAAACCTAGAAGTGAAAGACCTGGCAATCCCAGAAGCATGAGCCATTTTCCAAGGAAACTGCTCCCAGAACCGGAGTAGTGTTTAGCAAGAGCCGTGGTGATAAACACAGCCGGCAGGGTCATGGGGTTGTAACCACAGCTCAAGGCTGGGGCTGTGCATAAACCACTGTGGTGCATTTATGGCCCTTTTATGCCATCTCCCTCTTTTTAAACTTAAATTAATGTGCCAATCAGGTGCCAAAGTCCGTTTGCTCCCAGCTTCCTGGGCTTCCCTCTGCTTGTGGAGTTTAGGGGTAGCAGAAGCTGCTTATCCTCCAGAAGGACTTCACCCCAGTACTCACCTTGCCTCCAGGCTGGTGTGTCTGCCACAGGGTTTTGACAGGCTTCTGCTGTGCAGAACAAACAATGCCCCAAATCCCAGTGGTGTGAACTGGGGAGATGAACAGAATGAATGAGGAGGACCGGTGCGGTCAGTCTTTGTGACACAGAGAGTGACCATGAGGGAGCAAATGTGTTTCCTCTGTGATATGTGGTAGGTTTTGACAACAGGATGACATTTTGGCTTGCTTGGTGAGCTGGGGATAGAGACAGACTAATGAGGAGCAGGAAAAATTTGGGATGCAAAGCCAGGGACTCCTGTGAGACCCACAAGCAACATTTGCATAGTCTTAACATCTTCCTTTTGCCCAAATCCCTAGTCTCCTTCCTGGCAACTTCATAAACTCTTCCTCTGAACACTGCTGTAACAACACTCCATTATTTTCTCGTAATAGCTCTTACGGGGCTATTAAGGGTTTGGTACAAGCTGCCAGTCCCTGAGGACTTGGTTGAGAGTGTTTCCAGTACAAATCTGGGTTCCTCTTTTATAATGTGATGTATGAGTGTAATGACTGTATCCTGCTCAGGAAAATTCATCAGTGAACTTGGTTGAAGAGGAAGGAGGATAGAGGTGTGCAACAAGTCTAGTGCAGAGGGGAGCATCTTTCTTTTGTGTGAGGGCTGCAAAACCTTATCCTGTTTGTGATGTACTGGCCAAATGCACAGCCAAGAGGTAGTCTCACTCACAAGGACCTTATGGTCTCAAAGGTTTAAAATGATGCTCAGGAGAGCACAAGCTAAAGAAAATGAATAGAAGGTCATGGGCAGTGACCAAGACACCAGGACAGACTTTCCCTGGCCACACACAGGTCTGAAGTGTCCAGATGGAGGTGCAAGGACTCTGCTTTATGCAGAGTTGGATGAGAAGAGGATAATTTCCTCTTTCTCAAAGACCACCAGGCTCTGGTGAGGTCTCTGACTTCCAGGATTTCTATGGGAATTGGATACCTTCATCCCATATGGCCCTTTGCTATTGTGTCCTGGCTCACTCTATGTGCCAGGAGGCCTCTGGTCCTGCAGAGGAGCTGTGCCAGTGGTTGGACTGGATCCTCCTGGATCTGCTCTGCCATCTCGGGGCAGTGGTACAAAGGGGTTTGCTGATTTGGAGGCCTCTGTAGGTGGGAACAGGTTGGCTTTTCAACACCACCCGTCTTCATTACGGATACACAAATGCTGTGAGCCTCTCCTAGAGGGTCCTCTCTCCATCCTTCATTTAAGAGTGTCTCTACATTAAACCAGGTATTATTGGATGGGAAATAACAACAGAGAAGTTGATCCTTCAAGCAAACAGCATCATTCTTTATCATTAGAGAAATAATGTTATTAAGAGTCCTAAATTGCCTCACATGAGAGCTGCTGTGCCAGGGCAGGCTCTTCCCTAGCACTGGGGTGCTCGTCTCCCTGGTTCTTGTGTGTGAGTGGTGGCAGCTGGGGACTTCAAGGCACCCAGGACCACTGTACGCTCTCGGATGGGAAATGACTGCAGCTTGTTGCCACCGGCAGAACTCCTCGGCTGCTCGGGCAGGGGCACAGTGCATGCTTGCTCTGAAAGTCACTTTTCTTAATTTAACCAAAAGTGCTACTATGAACGCAAGAAAAATAGTGCAGCTGTACCAACGTGCTGCTCCTCAGCAGTGCTGCATGTTCAGGATGGGAAAGCTGCTATGAGCTGAAGGTTTATTTCCCCCTTCCTTCTTCCTAATTTTATTTTATTTTGTTACATTTTGGCAATTATCCCCTCTGGGGCTATAATTTTTGTTTAATATCTAATTCATTTTTAAAGGCAGTGTTGTTACTCTTTTGGAACTATGGGTAGGTTTTACTTTTATTATTTTTTTTAATACAGCAGCCATGAGCAATTTTGCAGCACTGCTTTACTATATAAAATGATCTTCCCTTATGGCTTGACGTTGATACTGCAGACTGATTTATTTTGAAGGACTGCAGCAAACGGCATAAATGCTTAAAAGATAATCGTGTCGGTGATGGACGTGGGGGTAGTGTACGCACTGAACATACTTAGAAGACAGGATGGCAAGGCCAGTGTTGTTCTGCAGCCAAGACTTCCTCATGTGTACAGGGTATAGTAGGAACTCCTTCAACCCAGAAGGGTTGTGATTGTCCAGTCTTGACCTGAGTCCTCGACCCAGGGTCAGGGTGCAGGAGGACAGAGGACCAGTGGTGGACATTCAGGACCTGTGGCAGGAGCAGGGCCACAGGAGCAACCATAAAACATGTACAGAGGGATTGTGGACTTGGTCCCCTGTGTCCTCCTCCATTGCCCCCCTTCCCCTCTGCCATCACTGTGCCACCTCCCATGCAGTAAGGCTGCCCCAGGGGTGCTGTATGCAGGTGGGGCGGCCCCACTCGTTCCCAGGCTATGTGTGGGAGCGTGGCCTCTTTGTGCCAGGCTCTCCGTGCTGTGCCTGTACCGAATGTGATGTATTTCAGCTTTGGGAGCTCAGCGTGTTCCTTCTTTCATACCTACCTGGAATCTGACTTAGGGAGGGGAGTCTTTCCCTGGGCATCAAAACCAATGAGGGCAGCTGAACAGGTAGTAGGAAGGCTTTCTGGAGCACAGCTGAAAGTGAAGTCCATAAACAAGCAGCAGGTCTGGCTGGATGACAGAGGTTTGACTCAGGAGCCCTTCCACCTGATTCATCCCCATGCCTGTGGTACTTGCTGCCTGATAACCACCGCCACAGCCTCCTCCAAGGTGCCTGTGCCCCTTTCCAGCCCCAGGCAGTTGGGTCTCTGATGTACTTTGCAAGTGAAATGGGTTATGACCCCCACTTTCCTGCCATCTGGGGCATAGGGTACCTCTGGGCTGGGTAGCCTGGACTCCCATGAAACACAGAAGTGTCAAAGCCTGGCTGGGTCTGAGGGCACAGGAGGAGCGGATTAAAGGAGATGCTCCTGTACGAGGTGGGCTGAGGCTTTTTGCCGTGTTCCTCTCCAGCACACGTTATCTGCACGGCATTGGGCAGGACCTGAGTTCTTGTAGCAACAGATTACTCAGCCTCCCTCCTGTTTTCTGATTTTCAGTGGACGCATAACTGGGTTATGCTGCCTGGCTCTGCTGCAGTCCTGCTGCTGTTGCCCAGCTCTTTGCCCAGAGCCCACCTTTATCAGCGTCAGTCCTGTGTCACTTCTCTGATGGAGAGAAACATGGGTGCAGCTGTGGTAGCATCTTCTTGCTGGTCTTGACTCCCCCTGCTCGGCTGAAAGGTTTTTCTTCGGGTGAAGCCCAGAGAGTGTGGCTGTAAGGTTGTTAAATAGGGGCACGACACTGGGGTTATGACGGCCATTCAAATGCCACCACCCTGACAGATGCTTCGGTGTACCGTCATTAACATCTGATTTGTGGGGGGGGCAAATGTGGTTGGCAGCAGTTACCATTTGTGCTAAAAATGAACACAGCCTTCACAGTCTGACTGGAGCGATGGTGATGGAGACTACCTCTCCGACAGCACTGCTCTCTGGGCTGAATATTGCTGCCCCTCACAGGGTAGGGTTATGTAGGTTGGTCCCTACTAAAGTTGTTTCTTGTGAGGTTTCTGGAAGCCTCTTTTGAGACTTTTCTTTTTTGTTTTCCTCCTGGTGAATGAATTGCAGACCTGGTGGTACACGTGCTGGTGATGTGTTTGAAGTTTATGTCAAACCTCTTTGGTCTGGAACCCTCAAGTTCAGGCCTCTCTCTGGCCCCACTCTCCCCTCAGAAGCTCAGAGTGTGGCAAACTGCATGGAGGTAAATTAGGAAGGTTTGGGTGACTTCCTGAGCTCAGCATCTCCCATCCTCTGCTGCTCTGGCATCCCCAGGGTGCAGGGAAGGGGCTTACCTCTTCAAAGGGCTGCATTCCCGCAGCTCTACTGGCTCTCCCATCCCATAGCCCAGATTTGACTGCTGGATGTCCAGCCACTGCACTGGATATGCTCTGAGCTTTGTCTGCTCCAGCTGCTGTGGTGTGATGAATTTAGCAGGGAGTTAACTTCCTCTGCCCCAGCCCTAAGCTTCCTTTGAATAGGAGATCCATGCAAGGAACTGGATGTGTCTCTTGCTGCTGACATAACCCTGGGCAAAATCTCTTTTACAGCCAAAGGGCACCTTTAAAAACTACTTATGTATGTATTTAGGGCTTCTCCACTGGAAACAGGGAAATTGCATAGGGCAGTAACAGACACTTCCCTGTCTTTGTAGAGGATTTATTTTTTTATTTAATGCTTCAGACTCTTACACTATGATAAGGGGCAGGATTATTGCAACAGAAGGACGAATTCTTGGCTGCCTCCCTGTGAGGTACTTGAGGTTCAGTACAAGCTGTTTAAGTAATGGGACACCTCACACAACGGCTTCATTTTCCTGACTCCCAATGAGGGCAGACAGCGAATACCTCACCAGCCATGGAGGTTGTGGCAGTCTAACGCGACGTATCTAAGGATGATTAATCTGGAGGAATAACCTGGCCGTTTAGCTAGCTCAGGTTCCAGTCGCTGTGTTGGTTTTTCTGGGGTGTGAGGTGATGGACAGCCCTTTCTGACCTAGGTACCCTGAACCCAGGCAGTGCATGAGCTCTCTCCTGAAGCTGCTGGGCACATGTTGGGTGAACTGGTCACTGGAGCCCTGGCACAATCCTCCTTTGCCCAGTGTGGCAGAAAAGCTGCGACACAGGAGATGCTCAGTCCCTTGCTGTGGCTTCTGTGGAGGCAGCCCATGCAGGAGCGTGGCTCATACAGGATTGCTGGAGCACCCCAAACACCGGGACTGTGGCAGGAGTGAGAGGCAGGCAGGCACAACTGTCCCCAGACTCTCCTTTTTTTTTTTTAATTCCTTCTGGTGACAATGTGCAGAAGCAGAGGGGACTGATGTGGTGGCAGATCTGCCTGTCTCCAGGCTCAAGGCAGGTGCTGATCCCACTGTTCCAGCAGGATCGGAGCATGTGGTGCTGCTTTTGATGTTAAAGATGCGACAGGACTTGTCGCAGGGAGCCTGGGTGCCGCGAGCAAGGCAGGCGAGGGATGGCTGAGGAAGGCCACGTGCTGGGAAAAAGAGCTGCTCCCTGTGCAGCAGCTGCTTTTCCCTTCACCGTCTGGCTCAGGAGCTGCTCCTCACTGCCATGTAGTGCCGTGAACGTGCTCTGAGCTCAGCCCTAAGTGCACAGAGGGCTGAGGCCGCCTTAGTCTGGCTGGTTGGAAAGCAAACTCCAAGAGGGCTCCCATCTTCTAACTTTATTCTCTTACGTGTGTTGTGGGGGAGCTGTCAGCAGATTAGGGCTGAGCTGCTAAAGCAGATTTCATAACTTCTACAGGACCTTGCTTTTTACTTGATTTCCTGAGATGTCTGTCTGGGGAGAGGCTATTCAGCCATTCCAACCTCTGGTTTGATCTGTTGTACCAGATCTGTTGTACCAGGCGTGGGCCTGTTGTTTCTGGGGTGCAAGTGCAGGCAGAAAGCAGAACCGCTCCTCTGCTTCCCTCTGTGACTGACAGAAGGAAGCAAACCGCTTCCATTTGGCTTCTAGAGATGAGTACTGGCTACTTGTGGGGAGCTTGTCATCTTCTGCACAGTCCCCCAAATGTCTCTGCACTCACCGAGATTGGGGAAGCTCAAAGTGAAACAGGAGCCAGGGAAAACAGGGTGTGAATCAGAGCAACCCCCAGATGTGGGCAAGCTCTGGAGAGGAGCCTCTGCCACTGAGCTGTGCGCTGGGGTATGGAGAAGGACAAAGCTGCTTTCTCTGAGCAGCCTGACTGTGGTGCTTTGCTGGCTTAGCTGGAAGAGCCCACAAAAAGCATTTGGGTGCAGACTGGAGCTAATTGTGCTGTTTTTTTTTTTTTTTTTCCCCAGCCCACCTAATCTTCTCCATTGATGCTTCTGCAGCCTTCCCCTTCCCTTTTAAGATTAAGGCTATTGTTTTTCCTCTTGAGGCATTGCCACTGAAGAATGCAATCTTGGAGGCATATAAACTTTTCTCCGTCACTTTCTAACTTAAAAATACAAAGTCTTTATGAATGAAATAGAAATTTCATAGAAACATGGAATGCCATTACAGCTGTCTGGGATTTTTCTATCTAAATGCTCTTTAGCAGAATATGCCGACTTGTTGAAACAAACTCTTCAAATACATGTGCTTTTTTTTTTTTAACAAAACTTGCAATGTCCAAGTGCCCTTGGCTCCATGATAATTTCTGGCTAGAAATGGAGGAGAAGGTGCTGGGGCAGCTAATAACACCTTGGTGCTGGGGTGTTGGCTTGTGATGGGGAATGCTCTGGCCAAACCAACCACTGTAAATCTGTGTGCCTTGAGAAACTGGTTTGGTGATGGGAGAGCACTGTCTGCTTCAGCTGTCACTGAGCCTCAGTCCTGTCTTACAGCTCGTCTCTTCGGCACAGTACCCAACGTAAGGTAATGCTGAACCAGGATACATCAGGCACTGCAGTTCCCATGGGTTGGAGGGGGCAGCAGCCAGTGGGTCACGTGTAGCTGCTTTGCAAAGTACCACTTCCTATAAAACAAAGATGCTTTTTGAGGCCAAACTGGATTCTGTCACGAAGGAGGGATGTGATGGAGGCAGGGGGCAGCTGTGGAAAAAATGCCACTGGAACGGCTATCCTTTGATTCCAGGTCAAAAGCAGATTTCTGTGTGTTTCAGCTATAAGCCCCATTAAGTGCAGCTCTAGGCAGTCTGGAGCTCTGTGACAAGCACTAATTTTGAGAGATTGTTCTTTGCTGGTGGACAATTACACACCGATCGCAGCAGGAATCCGCGCCTGGCTAATCCAAAAAAAAGCTAATCTAAATGGCCTGGCATTTTGCTATTCAGGAAGTAATGTTTTTTGATTTGTTAATGTTACAGAGCATTTATCCTGTACAATAAAATTCAAATGTTCTCCCCAGGTTTCATTATTTCTCAGGTTTACTCAGTAAAGACAGGAATGAAATACATGGGCACCAATGTTGTTTACAATTAGCAGAAAATTGCCGTTTTACTTCAGCTAACCACTCCTCTGCATGCCACCTATAACACTTGGAAGCAGACAGGCTCTTGTCCAAGACCTGTTCCTGATGGGTCTTGAATTGCTAAATCCCTGTGTGAAGCTCTACTGGGTCCCGCAGACAAACAGGACCTGCCAATGGCTGGCAGCCCAAGGGACATACATCTCAAACAACAAGCTCTGTGTGAACACTATGTCCTTGGGGCTGTGCATTTGTCATCGTCAGATGGAAGCTGTGGGGTAGGTGGCGGAAAGGGAAATTAGTATGTACCGAGGCGTATTTTTTTACTGGTAATGTTCTGTAGGAAAGAGAGGTTCTGGGCAAAGGTCTAACTGAGCTGTTTGGTGTCTGTCTCTCACAGCTGAGAGCAGTTTTGACATTCGGAGGTCGCTCTTCATGTGGGTAGTACCACTTTGCTCACTGAACAGCATTGCCCAGAGGTTGGTTCCCCCCGTCACAAGTGCAAGACCTCAGCCAGTTTACGGTGTCGCTGCTTGGTGCTGTGAATTCATCTACAAAGGGATCACTGATATTTGGGAGGTATTGGACTGGACAGTTGCCTGGAAATTCCCCCCTTTTCTCTCCCTCTCTCTGGGGAATTGGTGTTTGGATCAAATATCTGAAAGATTGGTGTGATTTCCTCCCAGCCCTTCTGATGGCAATAATGACACTCAGAGGTGTCCTGTTGCAGAACTGAGCCTGGATCCTCTGGTAGAAAGTGCCAGAGAAATTTTGGAGGTGTCTAAGGATGGCTGTTGTGCTGTGCAATATGGTGCCTTGTTCCTACTGCTGCTGCATCCCAGTACTGGATGAACTGGGGTCCAGCATTGCCACGTTTGAAGCACGCTAGGCAATAAATCCTTGGCTAGTATAAAACAGCTGACTTGAAGGAAGTTGCATTTCCTTGCACCTAAGAATGCAGCCATGAGCATCCAAATTCATCTGAGAGCAGCTTGTTAGTAGCACCTAGATACCACAGTAATTGGTGAGCTATAAATACCAAAGGCAGACATAATATTAAACAGGCTGTGTCATCAATTAGCTAATGACAGAAGCATAAAAACGTTGGATAAAAATAACATGTAATAGCACAATCCTTTCTTCTTACTCCCCTCCTACTCTCCCTCACCCAGAAATGAGCAGCTCTGGGACACCTCATTTTTTACTATTAATAATTTAGAAGCTGTAACGTTCTGTGATGAGCAGTGTCTGATCTGCAAAACAGTCACTTTTCCAGATTGCTTTACACTTCCAATCACTTGCAAGATGTAAAGCTGGGAAAAACAGGAGGATTTGGTGCACAGGATTCTTTCAGGTAATGAGGTGGAGCATGTGGAGCAGCTTCTAAGCAGAATTTTAGTTTGGTGACACTATTGTGATGGCAATGGCTGCCCATCGTGCCTCAGTATGTGACACAAGAAAGAGCACGTGCAGGCACAAGGCATGGAGGGGAGACAGACCCACAGACAGTGTGAGTGTGCAAAGCCTGTTCTTGGAGTTTATCAGCCCGAGAACTCCTTGCCAGGTTTCCAGCCTTCCCGAGTCTGTGTCCCAGCCATTAACACCCTTGTCAAGCCTTTTCTTTTTGGCGAAAAGGTGCTTTGGATGTGAGAGACTGAACTGAGAGATAGAAGGGGAAAAAGTTTCCCAGACTCCATGTTTCTCTCCGAGTTAATAATAGCTCAGGATCCTTTACATAAAACAGAAGACAAAGGAGCGCTGACTTCCAGTTGGTTTTAAGTGGGCACAGGGCTGACTGGCAGCTGGGTTGCTCCCTGCCCCTGAAAGCCATGGCAGTGCTGCATGTCCATGCCACAGCTGAGCTTGTCCTGAACTTGAGATGCAGCTCTGGGGTCTCCCTGGCCCTGGGCAGGCAGCTCTCAGGGGCATTGAGATGTTTTAATGATGTTTTAACTCAGATGGTGTGTAGCACTGTAACAAAAGCAGCTCCTGCTGCTCTCTGCTCTGTCCCAGCTATCTTTGTGTTTGCTTGACAGTGCTTGCAGCAACAGTCTGAGATTGGGTCTGTGCGGATTAAGCCCTGAAGCAGACTTCGTGTGACACTGGGGATGGGGATTCACAGAGGCAAACTTTCCACTAATTTTTCCAGTTCCTCTTGTAGTCGGAGAGCAGCCATCTCCTCTGCAGGGTGATTCAGAGCAGCTAAATTAAGCTCTTTCTCTGAATCAGCCTCCTGGGCAACCCACTTTGCAGCTCCCATCTCTACAACAGCCTTGAGCAGTACAGCTGAGCCAGAGCTCCCAGCCCAGAGCTGACCAGAGACAGCTGAGGAAACGGGGGTCTTGGGGTGCTCCCACTCCACGGGGATGGGGCTGGAGCAGCCCCAGTGAGGCACCTGACCCCCTGGGGGGGGAAGGTCTCTCCACTGCTGTTGTCCGTGTCATGTACTGCTGATTTGGGAAATCTGGAATTCCCCAGATTATCTGTGACTTGGGGAACCTCCCGGTAATCCTGTTTCATATCTGAGAGTAGTTATGAGTTGGGAAACCTCTGCAGAGCCAGCTGCATGGCCTGCACTGCCCCGAGCTTTGCCATTCAAGAGCCAAATGATGGCAACAGTGAGAAATGCTGATCCTGATCCAACATTAGAGAAGGGAAACTGTCGTGATGCTCCACTGAAAACTTCCTGCTGTTTTTAACAGTCAAAACCATTTTGTTTCTATTTAAATAACAGAATTACACTGCAAATGTTGAAATTCAAACATTCCGACTTTTCCAATTTTCTCAGGTTCATTTCCTGCCTTTTTCTTCACCTCATTTTCTCTCTTCCAGGACGTGAAATTAGGATTAGGTTTGATGGGGATATACCTCAGCTGTTGAAAATGAAAACAAAATGGGTCTATTGTTTGTTTGTTTCTTTGGGAACTTCTGTTAGTCTTTAGGAAAAAAAAAGTGTGGAATACTTGCAAATTCTAAATGTGCTGTTTCTTCTTTTTCCCTGGCTGTAAGACATACCTTGTGTGCAAGAAGCAATACCTGAGTCCAGCTGTGGAGGGCTTGTGCTCAGTGATGGGCAGGCTGGAAAAGCTGTTAAGGAAAGGCTCTGGCTAACTTGTACTGTTGGAAATACCCAGACTCGTAGGAGCTCAAACCAAGATGGTGAAAACAGCTGCAGATAAGTGAGAGACGAGCTGTGAGGGGCACAGACAGTGAGGGTGAGGGGATAGAGCTGGCCTGGAGGGAAGGCTGGGAGGGGGAGCGAGGGTCCCACCTGGACTCACCTCTTGGCAACAGTGGGAGCTGCAGCTGGTCCTGGGTGAGCAGGCAGTCACTCTTCTCTCTGCTCCTTCCTCCCACTTCTGGCTTTTGTGAAGCTCTAGAAATTGCAAGTGGGGGTGATTTACATGTCACTACTGAACGTGGGAGGCTTTGTGGTAATTAGCTTACTGCTAATTAGGAATATCTTTGGGTATTTATTTGGAAGAAAATACTGATCCATTAAGAATGAGCCACCACTTGCAAAGCAGTTACCTGAAATAGGTTTTTTCCTTTTCTGTATAAACAGCTAACTTGTTTTAATTTTTAAATCCAAATATGTCAGATACCTGTCAAGAATGATTGATCTTTATAATTTAAATGTTGCAAATGTATCCTGTGAAATGTCTGCAATAAGTCTTGGCTTCACTAGATTAAAAAAAAAAAAAATTCAAACCCCAAAACAAACCACAAAAGCAAACATGACTAACTTCTCAGACTACAAAAGGGATGTTTTATTTTTCTAAAACAGTGACAAACTTCTGAAATCTGAAAGCCTCTGTGCATACATACTTCCATGTAAATACTATAATACTCAAGGATTTTTTTTTTTCCTCATTCTCTTTTACTGTTGACTTCCCTGATGGCCGCATGTACAAGTGGTGGAGGTGACTCTGGCCTCTTCCTTGCTTGCTTACGAGAGACTGGGTTAAGACAGGAGCTGCACAGATGTGATACCTGCAGCCTTTGTGTGCCCACTATGCGTGTTGGGCTGTTAAACTGTGGATGTTTTATGCAGAGCCAAAAGATGGAAATAGAGCTGGTGTCAAAACTATTTTGTGTGCAGTGAGTAGAAATGACTTCAGTGAGGCAGAAAGCAATGGCTGAACTGAGGGACCATGACAGATTTTAAGCAACAGAGTTTCACAGTAGAGCTGAAAACTGATCTGAGATGTCATGTGCACAGGGTCTGAGCCTTACTTCTCACAGTTGTATTACAAATGCCCTAATCACAGAGGTCTCTGCCCTACAAGTCAGCGTGATGTGAGGGCAGCCACTGTGCTATGGCCGCTGCCAGTCCTCGCTGCCTCCCTTTTTCTGTGCATCCCCAACCTGTCTGCTCGTGGCTGCAGGTTACTCCTCATTTTGTTCATGGGCTGCAGAGCTGGTTGGAACAAGAACGAGTCTTAGCTACAACCCCCACCCTCTGCAAACTAAGCAAAGCAAGAGAGGCTGAGATTTGCTGGGGTCAGAGAGGTGTACTGGAAACACTGCTTCCTGTGACTTGAAGGAAGGAAGCCAAATGCCATCTCGTTTTCCAAATCTTTCTAACAGTGGTTTGAAATGGTGAGTTTGGCTGAATAAATTAAAAGATTTGAGAGCTTAAAGGGGGATGAAATGTTACTTGTATTTATATTTAAAAATACATAGTACTTTTTACAATATTTTCATGGCTCATTAAGTTCTCTTTTATTTTAATTTCCTTCCTAGGAACTGTATGATGTGCTACTCATTGCTCAAACTCAAAATGGGATTTTTATCATTGGTACTATCTGTTTAAAATATGTTTGACAGATAAATTCCTCTTATTTCCCTTTTTCTACCCACCCCAGGGCTTAAATAGCTCATAAACAACAACATCAACAAAAATTGTTTTGTTATTCAAATGAGACTTCTTTTCCCCACTGCAAATTCCCTCCTCCCTGCAAACTGTGTTTTTTAACAATAACAACTGCCTAAAGCTCTCTGATTTTTCTTCATAGGCAATCATTCTGGCCCAAAACAAACAAAATAGGGAGCCTATTAAGCTAGAACCTGTTTTGCATACACCTGCAATAATTATTTAGATATGCACATCAAAGTGAATAAGCTGTTGCACAGTGTAATTGCAGGAGCATCATCTTTCTGCACTGATAAAGGCAGCTCATGCTTATAGGCTGGACAGTCACTGATCAGAGGTGGGCAGGGTGCTTCCCAAATGCAGCACAGGTACCTGTGAGGATTGGAGTGGGGTACTTTTTCCTACTTGCTAACCTGCCTGTTGCCAGAACCTTCTTGACGTACTCAATCAAGGGCTGGCACTCAGTGTTACCAATGTTTTGCCTATCTAGAAACTTTCGAGTGCGTTAAAATAATTAACTGAGCCTCGCTGTAACCTAGTGAGAGATCAACCTAATTTGACAGTTAGTTGAATGAGACATAGAGAGTTCAAGTGATTTGACCCAGGTTGACTTGCAGCAGACTTGGGTTCAGAGCTGCAGTGTGATATTAAGACAGCTGCCCTCCCACAAGCATCTTTCTGTGCTTCTGGGGTGGGGAAAACTGAATCAGTAACGTGAGCCTTTTGCAGATGGGCTCTTGCATGGCCAGGTGGTGCTGTGGCAGCTGAGAAACTGAGTAGGAGAAGGGAGATCCTCACAGGCAGATGGGCTGGCTGCTCTGCTTGCCTGTCCTCTGCCATGGTGTGTTCTGAGGGGTAGGGGCTAGCACAGAGCTGGTGTTCCCAAAGAGAAGACTGCTAATGCCATGCTGTCATCAGAAGCTGGGGACGTATGGCACCAGGTGGCATAAGAGGTGTCCTCAGGTGATAGGTGCTGGTGTTGGAGGTGGGGAATGCAAGTTGCTGATGTGATTCTGAATGGGGATGTTGGCTCCACGGGAAGCGGAGAGTGAATGGGTTTTGTCGCGGCCGCTAGTCTGTGGAGGGGCATGAGTCGCTATTTTCCAAACAGCTTGAAGAGTTCAAGGTAGCCTCTGGATAGGGAAATGCTTTCCTTTACATCTGTGAGTCTGGGCGGCTGATGCTAACCCCTCCCTCGTCTGCCCTTCTGAGGGATGTGACTGCCCCAGCCTTTCTGAAGTAAGGGCTCACTTGAGCCCTCACTCATCTGCTGCATGGAAAGTCTACCAGACTGAGCCAACGCAGCCACAAAATGGGCTTGAAACTCCCCAGGCTGATTTTTCCTTCAATTGGATGCCATGGTTTAGCCCCAATCAGCAACGAAGCATCACACAGCCACTCGCTCCTTCCCCCAGTGGGATGGGGGAGTGAATCAGAGGAAAAAGATAAGGGAACTTGTGGGTTGAGATAAGAACAGTTTAATAATTGAATACAAATGCAATAAAATTATACAATTGGTGCTTTTACTATGTAGTGACATCTTTGGTCAGTTTGGTCAACTGTCCGGACTGTGTCTTTACAAGAAGCTGGGAGGACAAGCACAGTATGAAACACCAACAAAGTCCTTAGTTTAATATAAATTGTTTGACAACAACTAAAAACATCAATATGTTGTCATCATTCATCTTAGCACAAATTCGAAACAGCCTCACACTAAAAATATCAGTGTGTTACCAATGTTCTTCTCGACATAAATCCAAAACACAGCCTCAGCTGTGTTGAAGGCTTGAAGTGTGTCCTGGGAAGTGGTACTACAGGAATTACTCTTGATATGTCTGGACTTGCAGAAGAGGGCATACCTGGACAGCTGAGCCCTGCAGTAAGGGAGTGTGACAGGGGACAGGCTCTCTGCTGGGAAAGAAGAACTGGCTCTGAAGCATAAGGGGTCACGGACGTGTGATCCTTGGGCATTACTCCTGGGAATTAGATGGGTTTTGCAGTCTGGCAGGGAGTAATGGTGGTTTTCTCCCTGCCTCAGCTGATCCGACTACTGATGCTGCTGCAGTTGTTGTTCTTATGTTTTCTTGAAGGGTCTGGCTGCTCTCTCCCTGGCACAGGAGGGAAGTAGGACAGTCCGTGACTGCTGAAAGAAAAGGTGTCAGCTCAGGCAGCGGAGTTATGGCCTGGGAAATGGAGCCTTTTGGTTTATTCCTGCCAGTTGGCATCTTTTCCACTGCTGCTTTTCTCTTTAACGCCCCAAATCCCCAAAGCTCGCCAGCCGGTCCGCTGTCCCATGGCCTCTAATGACTGGCATGCATGCTCAGAGCCGCACACATAGCTGGGTGTGACTTGGGGTTGTGAAGCTCTGTGTGCATTGAAGGGCTGTGATGGAGCCGCGAGTCCCAAGTGCCGAATTCCTGTCCGCTGCTTGGCAGCCCTCTAGGTTAACTGTAGCATTCAAGGAGGGGGGTGGTGAGAGGAGAAACAAGCCTGCTGTTTATTCCAGAATTGTACAGAACAGGGCTGGAAGGGGACTTGAGGGTCATCTAACTTGTGCAGGATCAGTTTGACCTGAAGCAGCAGCTATATCCGAGCTGAAACCAAGTCACGTTTGCATATAAAGAAGCTTGCTGAGAGCCAGAATTTCATTGTCTGAAAGTAGGCAGAGACCCAGATCTACTTTGCTGAAAAAGGCGAACTGTATTTAAAAAGATGTTCTTGAAAATTTAGGCAATTTTCTCAATGCTGTGCAATGTCTCAGTTAGTGTAACTTCAAAAATCAATTACTTTCTTTTACACTAAACAATGATTAAGCTGTTCAAACCACTTGGCAAACAAACAGCTGCAGCATCCAGAGAATGTGAACTTCTGGAAAGGACCATAGTGATTGCTTAGACACTTATGTTTGATTAAGTTAGAAATACAGATTTCCACCCCACCCCCCCCTCCAGCCCTGAGATGGGTTATGCAGGAGGCTCTGAACTTGTATTTTACATTCTTGTGCCTACCTCTGAACCCATCTGGTAATAAATATTTGAAAGTTTGACTTAAACTGCCCCAAATGGTTTCTAGATTCCCAGATGAAATGCTAAATTGCCTAAAAAAGGAGCCTGAAGATGAAACAAACTTTACAGTAGCAAAGCAGACCTGAAGATTACATATTTCAGTAATTGATAAAAGTGCCACTTTTACAGGCTCTTTATAAAAGAAAGAATCTGTGTATTAAAGCCCCAGATTATCTGGGCAGACTCTGTAGCCACAGAAATCAAAGGCAAACTGTCAGTTCTCCCTCCGTTTTCCTCTTCTTTCCAGGTGGTGAACTTCTCTTCAAAAGGAAGAAAATTTCTACGAGAACCTAGAAGGAAATCCTAGAAAACAGACAGAGGTTAGTGTCCTTGATTTGCAACAGAAAAAGTCGAGGCAGAAAGCAAGATATTTAACTCATGCAAGGCTGGGAGTCTGCAGGTAGCACAGTGGTGGTTTGCCCATATATCAGGAAAGTGACTCCTAATTCTTCACCTTTTAGGAGGGGACACATGTCTCTTCCTTGTGCAAGAAGCTTGACTCCTTGCGTAAACCAACCCCATCCACCTTTATAAAGGATCATTTTTGTGAGCACCACGGTCGTATTCATTTTGGTGCTATAAGCTTGAGTTGAAAGTATTGGTAAAGCAGGAGACCAACAGCACGTAAGGTGCTGCTGCTGAGGGGCTGGTATAAAGCCTGGGCTGTGTGGGGCATTTATTTGGAGTAGCCAAGAGGGGATGTGTAAGTCAGCATTTGTGTCACAGACCTGTCATTTTTAACATGCAATATGGTCTTATATCATGCAGAATTCTTGCATGAGACAGGATCTGCTTTAGTCAGGGCATTTTGAAAACCCTGTTGCTGCATACGGTCTTCCTGTACAAGTGTTTGGGAGTGGTTTTCTGTTATATTTATAATCTTGCTGGTCTCTGGCTGCACAGGATGCCCTGGCTGTGTGCAGCAGGGGTTGAGTGCAGTGGGTCACATAATGCTCTGCATCCAGAGGGTCCAGCATCGCTGTGGGGCTGGCTGCTTGGGATGGCCAGATACCCACACTCTGTACATGACTGCCCTCCTGGTCCCCGTGATGGGACCGTTTGTGGCTTCTAGATACCTTTGTGCTTTCTCTGCCCTGGGCTCGGGCAGAGGGCTGTCTGCTCTTCTATGCAATTCAGAACAACCTTGACAGCAGAGCACAGCTGTGGTAGGAAGCTGGGGGCACTGCAGGAGACCCAGGCCTTGTACTGCAGCTCAGCAGATTGGTGCCTGATACCTGCAAAAGGCAAATGTGGTCTGGTCATGTACCATGTGATGGTGTATAAGCCCCAAAAGCTTTTTCTTTTTGTCAGTTCTTTTTTTCCCCTCTTGGTTTTAGCTTTCTGCTGCTACTTAACTTTGTAAAATAAAAAATGGCAAAAAATATGTTCTTAGAAATTCATGCCTGAGGCTGGGGCTTTTTCTAAGTAGTTTTGGCTCTTCTGAGGGAAGCTACTACTAAGAAAAAATTACCATAATTAACTATAGTAAACTGCCTGCCATTTGATGTCTGAGACTTAAAAGCTTCTGTTGGGATCCAGACAGTTTTTGAAAACAAGGCCTCAATGGCCTAATTAAAAAAGAAAGGAGAGAGAGAGGAGCAGAAAAGACTGGTTATAAATCTAAACAAATCACAGTGATCTGAGAAGAGGAAAGGTAAATGCAGCCTCTCCTCTTGGTCCAAAAAATAGCCTGGGAAGTCTGGATTTCATCTTGCTCAAACATGCTTTTCCTCTGAAGAGAATGGTACCCATTGCTCTGGATTTCATATGGGAATTCTGTGGAAGGGCATTTTGGATCAGGATGCAGAGCTTCTCTGAGTATGCGAAATAGATGTATCCCCTTTAACATTTCCAGTCTTGGGAAAACACATTAGATTTTTAGTAAGTTCACCCCGAGGCAGCAGCAGGCTTGTGACGAATGTGGGCAATGCTAATATTTGTATAGCAATTAACTGTGCGGTGCAATGATAATAACACAGATATGCTTTTAGTAAGACAGTGCTCACAGCAGCTTAAATTGAGGCTGTAAATACATTGTTTTCCAGGGAAGCAGGAGGATTTACACCAGCAGAAGCGCTCTGAGCTTGTACACTGTTACAGCTACTGCCTTGGTGGGGGACAAGCAGGTTTTGAAGGGACAGTGCAGATCATGCAGGCACATCCGCAGCATGACAGAGGTTGGGCATATTGCACCAGGGAGGGGTCTGTTGATCTGCCGTGGTATGTGGACAAATTGTCTGCACCTGATGGGAAGCATCCCACAAGAATGTGGCCAGCTTTCCAGCCATGGGGCCACTGGAAAAAGCTTTGGTGCTGTGATATTTGGCGCTGAGGAGGAGCTTTGGCAGTCCTGTACAGCTGAAGTAGGGGTAGATGTCTGGCTGCTTTGCAGGCAAAGTGCATCACAATGTGAGTTACTACCAAAAATAAGGCTGTTCCTTGGCTGGGGACCTCGTGGTAGCTGCTCATACTGCTGTGTGTGGTGGGAGCACATCTACGGACTCCCACCCCAGGGGAGCAGCCTGCATCTGGCTCTACAGGTATATTAGCCTGGGCTGCTGTTTGGCCATGCAAGGATGTCGTTGGAAGCACCAGCCAAAGGGTCAGCCAGGAAATGGCTGTCTCCCAGGCTGAGCTCTACCTTGAGCTCCTCTTGCAGCCTCCTTCAGTGCTGCTGCAAGCAAAGATGCCAAGAGGCACGTGGGGCCCTTCCAACCTCACAACTTCTGGCTGAAGGAAAATAAGGAACAAAGAAAACTGCTTGAGGGAGTTTGTACTTCTAAAAGAATAATCATACTTTGCCCTCAAGGAGGAAGTTCACTGGATTGCAACTGCCCATCCCCTCTGATGATGGCTAGGTATTTCCCTAAGCCTTTTAACTGTTCTCATCTTTCTCAAAGCCCTGATGTGATGCTGGGTTTCTTGCCTGTCCCTTTTGGCATTTTCTGTGGTGGGAGAAACAATTTCTTTTCCTTCTGATCTTGACTCATGTCCAATTGTGACTTTCTGATGTACAAGTGAGGTTTTGAGTTCGGCTCCATGAATCCAGCTGTTCTCCCTAAGTCCATGAATGAGGCTGTAACCATGGCAATTCTGTTGCTGCTCAGACAAACCATCAATGTGGAAGACTCTTGGTCTGACACCCTTAAAGGGAAAAGCAAAGCTTTCTTTGCTCTGAAGGCTCAAAGCAGAAGAGAAGGAAGGAGGCAAGAAAAGGTTATGGTCACTGGCTGCAAAGTGTTTAGGCTAGACATGAAGACAGCTCTGGTGGGTCAGAGCAGAGATCTGTGACAACGCAATGTTGTCACCAGCAGTGACCAGCAGCAAACACCTGTAGAAGAACAGTCATATGCTCTCTTCACCTCTGTGCTGTGCTTGTGGTGATATCAGAGGCTTCCAGAACTAGATGTGGTGTCTTTGTGTGCAACAGCCCTACAATATGGGGTACGTCTCATTCCATCTACAGGTAGCTTGTGAAAGCTTTGATAAATGTCTCCATTTATCTATATGCTAAAACCCTGGGCCAAGTTATGGTTTCTTTAAGGCTGTGTAAGTCCAGTGTGATTCCACTAACTAAAACAGGATCACCTTGGCGGTCTTTTCCCATGCTGCTACCATTACAGATGTCATAGCTGCATCCTGCCAAACTTCCTCAGGCCAGACTCCCAGCACAAATGAGAAAAAGATACTTTTTCAGCCAGTAGAGCCAATCTATCCAGCAACTAGAATAAACTAGACCAGGGAAAACATAATTTCTTACATCCCATGGGCTATAGGAGAGAAATCACCTGTCTAATACAAGGAAGTGTAAAATGGGATGCTCCGTGTTTAATGGAGGGTGCAGTTCAGAATTGCAGCTGAGCTGATCCAATGTCTTCCTGATACTGAACATTTTTGCTTTCTGTTTGTATGTCTTCGGTGGTACTGCTATTGTCAGCTTTGATTGTGGTTTTGATAGTCAGCTCCTGCTGAGATGATCAAACTCACTAAGTTGGCAGAAAAATAAAGTTGGTCAAACATTTTCCTCCAGGACAGACTAAAGGAAGCACTTTCTGTCAGGTTAGTGAGCTGAACTGTCTCTATGAAGGGACAAGAGAGGGAGTGGGAGCATGTAGATTGATAATGAGGGTGAGGAAAGGGAGGAGGGGTAGGAAGACTAGGACTGACTTTTCTGGTGGCAGAAAACTCTTAAATAATCTCATCGGCAGCTGACATTACCTGTGACACCTAGCATCACGAGAGCTTAATCCTGTCCACAGAGTTTCAGCCACAGTGTTTGGGTCAGAGAGTCTGTGTTAAATGCAGCGCAAAAGCCCAGTGTGAGGACAACATCTCTGCTTTCTTAGGAATGGATACACTTGGAGTTATGAATGATTTTGTCTGAAATTTCTCCCAGAAAGCCTCTACAATGCTGTTTACATGGCTGTACCTTCTTTAACCTAGTTATTCAGCAGAAGCCCCATGTGGAGCTGCAGTGTATGCTAGCAGAAGCAGAGGCACTGCTGGTAGACCTATTTTACCTCCCCCAATAGCTTTAGACATGGCAAAGAAAGCAGCTGTCTATGCTACAGTTGTTACAAGCTGTTGTTCCCGCCTCCTACCTACCCTTTGAGATGATAATGTTGTCTGAAAAACACTGCAGTATATATGCAGTATTTATGTTCTATAAATTGTAGTGCTTACTGTGAAGTGCACTGTGGTGATGAACTCCCTTTTCTCGTTCCCTGTCTATCTGGGAGATGTATTGCTTAGCTGGGTGGAAAGGCCAGGCAGAAGCTTACACTTGCAGCAGAAATTTCTCCCAGGAAGCCAGACATGGCTCTAGCTTCTGTTATAAGTGACTCGGTAGCTGGAGAAAGCACTTTGGGGTGATGGTGGTGAACCCTTGTGATGGCCCTGGATCCTGGAGACCACTCATCTTTTTATTGGGATGGGTTGACCCTCTGGAGCTTGCCCTAGCACTGTATGATGAACAATGTGGTCTCCTTGTTGCATTCATACTTCCCTGTGGTCCTGACAAACTGTCTGGTCAAGAAGGCCCTTCCATGAATAGTAAAGTCAGTGCTTCCCATTCTGATTCCCCTTTGGTGGCTGCAAAAGTGAAGCAATAAGTGGACCTTCAGTGTGATACTATTGCCTGAGGAAGGATGAAGGGAGGGAGATAAACTGGTGAAACAGCCGGCCAGGGAGCTGTACATGCAGAAGAGAGGTTCAGTGTAGGTGTATATGCAATTCGGGGATGATCTGAATATTTTTCCCTAATGAGCTTCTTGCCATTGGAAGAAATTGGATATGAGCTTCTCCTTGCTTTCTCCTACCATCTTCTGGAGGCTGAATATATTTCTGTGGCTTTTAGTCTCACACGCTAACAGTGACATGCGTGTGACAGGCAGCGTCATGAGTGCTGTGGGATGTCTATGTGATCCTGCAGACTACGTGTTCTGTGGGGCTGCCTGTAAGACAAGGCAGTCAGAGGTGGAAACGTGGTCACCACAGGCTCCATACACAGGCAGTGGTGGGAAAGGACAATACCTTGGGCACCTTGGTTAGGCATCTGGACCTGAATAACCATTGTATGACTGCTCAGTATAGCAGAGCATCAGATGTTCCTGCAAATGCAGTGTTTACCCTGTGCCTTGCTGTTATGTCCTGCCCATGCTTTGTGTTGGAAGAGGACCTGTCTTGTGCTTCATGCCAGCAAATGCCCAATTACAGCATAAACATAAACAGCGGGTTATTAATGTCAGCTGGCTGCAATTTCACTGAATTTGAAAGTTCAGGAGCCAGGTGCTGGGCTGCCTTTTCCATATCACTCTGCCAAAGCACCTGTTTCTGAGCACCTTCCCAAACACTTCATGCTAAAGGCCATGCTGTCTGCAACCCCTGTGGCAGCTCCCTAAGGTGCAGAGTGTGTGTGGATCTGTCCTGACTGCTTTTCTGGCTTTATGTGACTACCTACCCTCATCTCCTGTCACAGTGCTGTTCTCAGCAGCTGAAATAACTGGAGTGAGTGCTTTGTGAACTCTGACTGAACTGATGGAATCTCTTTATAACACTCCACATTTCTGCAATTAGTTTGTGGGTTTTTTTAATTTAATCTTATTTATTTTTAACAGGCTCTGCTTCCAGATTTACTGAGCTGAATGCAATTGCTTAGCTTCATTATTCTGTTGCAATAGGTCTGCTGGCAAGTTTATTAAGCAATAAGGGATGAGAGGCAGCAAGTTTCTAGGTGGTTATAGCGTGTGTTGTGTAGTGTTGATAAGGCACAAGGTCGAAAGCTCACTGCTTTAATCAGAGAAAAATACCCTGGAGAAACAGGATCTTATTGGTATAATGACATGGAAGTGAGTCATAAAAAAGGAACTGCTATAAAAACTGTCCATTCCTCTTTGCCTGGAGAAACTGATGCTTAGGAGAGATCATTTGTAGAATTGCTCTAATGTCACATCTATGCCTATCTTCTCCCCAAGGTTTATGGACCAGGTGTGAGCATGAAATGGAAATCCCCTGAACCAGCTCCTTTCTTTATCTGCTAGTCAGAGACCTCTCCAGTTGTGTTGATAAAATTCATGCTGAGGGGCTTTCTCCCCCTTCAGAAACACTGGAGCTTTCTGTGTCTGCAGGCGACTTGTCAGATCTTGTGAAGTCTCCAACCTGCTGCTGGTGGTCTTGCCGGTGTGGTTGTGGCTTCACCCTCTGGTGCTGCTGCTTCTCTTGCGCTGGGATCCCATGGGGGTTCCCATGATTGTAAAGAAACAGCATCTTCCTTGGGCCTGAATATAGCTGATGACGTGCCATTTTGTACGTGTGGACTCTGTTTTCCCTAAACAAGCAGATAATGCGCTCCTGTCTCTCATTCTTTCTTATCCTTTAAAGATACTGGTATGAAATCCAACTTCAAAATCTTTGCTTGTGTGTCTATTCTGTCACTGGTCATCACTGTGATGTTTGACAAGTCATGTCATTGCTACCAGACTCCTGGCCTTACACCCCCACTGTAAATCTGGACTAAGAGTACATCCCAACATAATACAGTAATTCCAGGGTGAATTAATGAATTTTGGAGGATTAGAGATATATCCTTTAGAAATGCTAAGTAATAATATTGTCTCCCTGTGGAGGCTATTAGAAACTGAAAGATGACATCTGAGGGAAAGATACCATTATAACAATGTAGAGAAGCCAGATGGGCAAGTGATCCACACAGCTTATGTCAAGAAAACGGGAAACATCTGTCTCTGTGGGGAATCGAAGAAATAATTAATCTATTCACATACAGCCTGGGAGATTGATAGCTGTAATTTAGCAGTGGCTGTTCAGCATTTCTATCAGCAATGACAAAGTGGTCTGCAGTGTTACCTGTTTCTTAATCAATCTCTTGATTGCAGTATGGAAGGGGCTGGAGTTACTCTCTGAAGAGAGAGATCTTATGAAGTGAAGCAACAGTGGCACACAGCCATATGGAAGACCATATGCGAGGACAACATCTGCAGAGGGCTTCATCTCTTCTTTCTCTCTCTCCCACCCCTGCCCCTTCTCATCTTGTTTAATTGCCAAGGGTTATTGGATCAATACGCAGAACTGCTCAACAGCCACAGCTGAAGGGCCCAGTTCTGTGAATCAGACTGCTGTGGCTGGGAAATCTGAGCAGTGGAGTCCTGTGGCAATGTCAGAGAAGCAGCAGAGTGCTGATTTAACACACCAGTGTGCAAAGCCTGCCCCTGTTGTAGGGGATGGAGGCTGAAGGGGAGCTGTGCATTACCTGGTTTCTGCGATTAATGCTGAATGTTACTGTGGGTCACCACTTCAGGTCAGTGTAAATTCATGGTGTTACAGGGCAAAGCCGAAGTGCCTGTTCTCGTCTTGTGGTTCCCCATCAGCAGTAATGTCCTGGTGGCTGGAACAGTATAACCCTTTTATAGGTGGAGTGATGTGACAAGGCTTAATGTGCTCAAAAGCATGTCTGTTCTCCCCACCCTGCATCCCAGATGATTTAATGTGAGAGGTTACCTCTGTCTGCTAGCATTGCCCCATCTGTGTAACACTTTGCAGCGTGCAAAACCGCCTGCGGTGTGCTGCTTGCTCAGAAAGCAGCTCCCAGAAGCTTCCTCCTCCTGGGCTGGGGGAAAAAACCAGGATATGGCAGAGCTGAGTATTAGCAACAAGGAGTTTCAGGTCTGCTCTTGACCCTGATGCCCTGTGTCAGAGACCTCAGGGCAGGTAGTTTCCAGCGATGTGATGAGGAGAGGCAGGGCAGGAAGAGGAGAGAGGGGTGGCCAGGAGGGAAGCACCAAGTTTTGTGGGGCCCAGTCCCTGGACCTCAACAGAGGATGTTTTTCTACAGCTGGCATTGTTTAGCCTGGAGATGAGAAGGTTCTGGGAACACCTTATTGCAGCCTTTCAATATTTAAAGGGGGCTTATGAGAGAGATGGGTACAGGGTTTTTAATTGTGCCTGTAGTGATAGGGCAAGGGGCAATGGCTTTAAACTGAAAGAGGGTAGTTTAGATATAAGGAAGAAAGTCTTCACTGTAAAGGTGGTGAGGTACTGGAAAAGGTTGCCCAGAGAAATTGTAGAGGCCACATTTCTGGAAACATTCAAGATCAGGTTGGATGGGGCTCTGAGCAACCTGATCTAGTTGAAGATAACCCTGCTCATTACAGGGGAGTTGGACTAGATGACCTTGAAAGGTCCCTTCCAACCCAAACCACTGTATTATAGGCACCCGTGTAAGTGCAAGGTAGCCCTGAAACCTTGCTGAGGAATAGCTGTAGTGGAGACAGGGATGGAGCCCAGGCCTCCAAAATCCCATACCTGTGCTGCAGTCCTTGGAGCTGGCTTTACATCTGGAGAAAGGAATTAAATGATGGGCTGAGGTGACTGGGGGGCGGGGGGGGAGGCTGAGCCCATCCATCTATGCTTCCTGATGTGGCAGGTGGGTTATATCTGACAGGGCTCATCATGTTGCATCCTTGTTTTTGTGTAAGTCAGCAAAAGGTGGCCTTGCTTTTCACCTGACATGGCCTCCAGATTTGAAATCCAGTGTGGGAGAGAGATTTACTTTAAGGACAGGAAATTGTGTTTACTGTTTCACAGGTCTGATTCCGTTTATAGCTCTTTCTTGTTCTGTTCAACTTACTGAAACAGATTTTCATCTGGAGTAAATAATGTAACTGTTCCCTCCAGTGGAACTGTGATGATTCACACTAGCTTGGGTTTGGTTCCACTAACCTTAACTCCTCAATGTAATTAACAAACATAATTGCCCTCTCATACCCATGTTTCACATATTTGAGACTACTGCAATGATTTTATATAACCTGGGATAAATTCAACCCTGATAAATCTTCTGAACAGCCCACCGTGCTTCTGTTAGGGATGGAGATGTTCCTTTGATCCTCATGATTTGTCAAGTGTGATTTTCATATGACTCAAACTGGCTGATTGCATAAAGTTTTTAGTAGCACCATGCTCTTGGCTTTAGGAGTCTTGCTGCCACTGGTATTTCAGTGTGGTGCCCAGGCTTTAGCTCCATTACTCCAGTGAGAATCCCCTTAGGAAGGGCCATGGTGATGGCTCTCTGGCTGAGCTGTACTGGAGACAGCTAGGTGGATGGCAGTCTGGAAACAGCCTCAGCACCTCTGCCTTTTCCTTTGGAGTGACACTTTGCTGCTGTGGTTGAAATGCAGGGATTTTTGGACAGGCGTTATACAGAGTCATTCACCCTGCACCCATCACTGTAAGACTGCTGGAGCTAAGAGAGGGTAATGGGGAAACATAATGTTTTCTGGATGCAGGTCAAACAGCAGCTGAACTGCATCAATCAGTTCACTTCAACTTCTTGAGTCACTAGAAGAGAAAGGGATATGAAGAAAAAGAGTGAATTGACATTATTGCAATAGGTACTCTATTGCCCCATCATCTGGTTCCTGCATCCTTCTCAAGGTCTGGCTGTTCATCACACAGCCCTTTAACCAAAAACTCTCTCTTGCCCCATCCTAGCATGATGGCTTTGTTGTACAGTGAGGATGTACGAGTCCTTCCATGGCTGCTGCAGTGGCTCTGGACAAGGACCCATGTCCAGAACCCCTTGAAAAGATTAGCATGAGCCAGGGAGGGGCAATGAGCCATAGTAAATTGAGCCTATGATGCATTACAGAGCTCTCTTCTCTGAACATCCTCCCTTCTCTTGAGGAAGGCAAAGTGGTTTGGTGATGGATTTCATGGACTGAGACACCTGAGAGCAACAGCTATTTGAGTATAGAGGTGTGCTTTATGGAGACATTATGTTTTTGTTTAAGCTTCCTTGGATGTTGATATGACAGCTGTGGAGAGATTGTGTGGACAAATGAAGTGGGAGCTAATGCTCAGCAAGAGAGATTCAAGCTTCCCAGGGGGTATGGATTTGCAGTACAACACAAAATCAGATTTCAGAGATCAGCCTTGCTGAAAAGATATCGACTGAAGATAAAATGCAAGTACTTACCCGCTCATTTTCTGCAGTGCTTTATTGCTCATTTTTGTTTGGTTTTGCACTAAGTAAAGGGATCTTTGTCTTCTCTCTCAGGCAGGGCTACTCTTTGCAGGCTTGCAGAGCTCATCCGTCTTTCCTCATATAGGAAAGCCTGAAATACAAAGGAGAATGCAAGACTCTTTTCTGAGGATGTCAACAAATGGGTTGCCCAGAGAGCTGTGGATGCCCCATCCCTGACTGTGTCCAAGGCCAGGCTGGATGGGGCTCTGAGCAAACTGTTCTAGTATAAGCTGTCCCTGCGCATGGCAGAGGGGTTGGAACTAGATGATCTTTAAGGTCCCTTCCAACCCAAACCATACTATGATTTGACCATATTTGCTGTGGACTGATGTGACCACCTTCACCTGTTGAGGATTTTTGGCTTCATTTCCCATTATGGAGTGAGAGAGGAAATGAGTACAAAGAAACTATATGACTAGGTGTTACCAGCTGTACCCTCCTGGTGGTGTAGGGAGATCATCTGGTCCCTCACACACAGTTCTGACCATGAGTGGGTGCTATAAAGGGAGCTGTGTGGGTGCAAGCTGTTCTGCGCCATGGAGGCCCTAAATGTAGCTGGTATAAATGAAAATCCAAAGGTCAGGAATTCTCTGGAGTGCCCCAGGACGATCTGCTGAGGAACCTTTCCTGTGCCACAAGTGACCACAGGCATGTGGAGACTGAATGTGGCTGTTGGCCGTGGGCCACCCAGGTGGTAGAGGCTGGACTGCTGAAGATCCAGAAACCAGGGGAGATGGACTCACAGAGGGACTGGGGAATTTGGGCTCTCAGATTTTTAGCCCCTTGTTAATACTCCGGTGGGTGAAGACCAGAAAGTTTTTGAGATCTTCCCTGTTCTTTTCACAATTGATCTGAAAATAGGGAAAATGAACTGTCTGGTTGTGATGAGCAGATGTTGTAGCCCTGTGCTGCTAGATCTCATGCTTTCAGTTGGAGAGGTCACTGTGGTTTAAAGCTTTTCTGCAACCTATGTGGTCGCAGTTCAGCCCTTTGTGATGAAGGTCTCTTATCCAAACACTCCTGGGGTTGAATGGACATGGAAATTGAGGTTGTGTCCATCAATCAGGGCAGATGGACAGCATGTACCCCTGTTCTGAGGACAAAGTCTGATTCCTGATGCTTTCAGCAGGCACCTTCCACTGCCAATAAATTCCCTCTGTAAAACACTGGAAAAATGCAGGCTGGTTGCCACTTCCTACAGGCTATGAAATCAAACTGACTCCTGTGTAAAGGAAAGGAAAGACATGGACACAGGTGTTCAGGTGGCTGCAGCCTGCTGCCTGCCTCTTCCAAGGCCTCTGGGTGAGAGAAATGCCAGAAGGAGGGCAGAAATCTAGGTCTGCTGAAGAAGCCACAAAGGAAATTGTGTGTCTGTGTGTGCATTTATCTCTCTGCAAGTTTTTTTCCCCAGATTTGTCCTTCTCTTTCTGTGTTTAGTTGATTAACTTAAAAAAAAAAAAACAACCACAAACCTAACAAAAACCCCTGCATAAATGATTTGCCAATCAAAAATTGCAAGTTATTTATCTAGAGAATGTTGTTTGTCTCTTTGTGGAGCTAGCCAAATTGCTGGAAAATGGATTTCCCATGAGACTACTAACTACTGACAGTCTAAATGCTGGGGGGACACTACCTGTGAGTGCCAGCAGGCAAGCTGTTGTGCACTGCTGGTGAAAGGAAGGTAAGAGCAAAGTAAAAAATCAGGTGAGATGGTGTATGATGATGTGCTTAAGTGATTTTCAATACTATATTTCCTGATCTGTTTAATAATTTCTTTGTTTACTAATCCTATAATCCTAAGGTACCATATATATATAAATCAATACTTGGGAATAACAATATTAAGCAATAGCAATCTGCCTACAGAAACTGTGGAGCAGTTGCATCTATAGCAAAATCCAGCACGTTGGGCAGGCCTCTGCCTGCTAGAGTTGTGGCATGCAGAGCCACAGTATCACATCAATATGGCTGTTCCTTAGTAATGTAATATGTGTAAATCTCTAAATGCCTTGGACAGTGGGATTTGCTGGCAGCATTCCCATCTGGGAGGTGGCGAAGCTGTGGCTGAGACCAGTATCAGCAGCGTCCTTGCTATTGGTGGCAAAGCTGAGGAGTGGGTCTAAGTCTTTTTCCCTCTCCCCTGGCCTACTTGTTTCTCCTTCTCCAGGGTTCAAAATTGTGTTCATGAGGACTATATGATGGGGAAAAGTCTTGATTTATGCAGGAAGGGAAGTGTCTATGGCTGTCTGGACCACGAGACCTCTCATGTCAGGGTTGCTTTGCAGTAAGAGGTATAAGGTGTTCTTGGTATACTCAGTGTGCTGATCTGGTAAGCGCAAGGGTCTGCCTGTGTTTCTGCACTTGTTGGTCCCCTTTAAATCCCACCAGAAATGACAGGAAATCTTTTTTCATTACTATTTGCCTTGAAGCTGAAGGAAGGCTCCTGCTGACCCCAGTAATTGTGGATCAGGTACTTCTTTGTTCTGCCCCTGCAATCAGGGCTTCCATCTACTTTTCCATAAATAGAAAGCGCCAACCACCTCAAAAACCCCTGTCCCCACTTTTGACAGCTGGGGTCATGCAGGACTCATTAAAGAAAGTAAATAAAGGATGTGGGCAGGCCTGGCAGCCACAGCTTTCTCGTGGTGCCAGCAGGCCCTCTGCCAGGTAAAGCCGAACTCCCAGTGAGAGCTTCTCAGAGCGCCTCTGGGATGCGTACAGTAGAGTTCTGTAGTGAGATGAAATATTTAAAACTGCTTTGGGTTGAAGCGAGGTGGGGGAGCAGCAGCCTCTTTAATCTGTGCACAGTTTTAAGACTTCGTGTGAATCATTGATGAGGAGGGCAATGTGTTTCTAAAGCTCTGGCAGGTCATTAAACCTGGTGATGGACTCATTAACCAGGGGGATGCATGGAAAGCCCTGGACAAAAGTACTGGAGTATTTCACATGTATTGCCCTGTGGAGCACCAGCACCTTTTACCTGTGATTTTCAGGATATTGTTGTGGTATCTATTAATAAAGAAAACATCTTAGGCTAGTGGATTGAGTTGCAGAAGAGGAAATGCGTGAAAGAAGCTCTTTGATCTGCCAGGCAAAAATATAAGAAGAGAAAATAGTTGGAATTTAGGACTCAGGGTGTTTCTAACCATCTGATTGTGTTGCACATGGGGGTTGGGAAATCACCTCTGCCAACTCTTTTAACTGGGACTTAAGTGGAACAGTGCAGGGTGGGGGGAGGAGTGTTGCAGTGCTAGTGTTCCGGGGCTTCAGCGGTGTCCTCAAGCCCATGTGTGTTCACAGCTTCTGCTGGCCTCAGTGCCCATGCCATAGTGCTGTTTGACCTCTATTTTACCTGCTGTTCTGTGCCTTAGGCTTTGTCTGACCCACCTGCAAGGACAGTACATGCTGTTCAACGGGTTGGATCATTTTCCAGCCATTGCAATGATAAATGCTGTGTCAGATAATCTCTTCAGCTGGGTTGAATTTTGTTTTATTCTGATGGAATTTTGCTCTTCAGTAAAACCGTACTTACATGCTGGCCATATATCTGAGTAAACCTGGCCTTACTGCTTACACTCCCCATGCTTCATTTCTAATTGTTAATTACACCGACCTAGATACTTGGATGGTATAAACTGGCATTACCCTCTTGGCTTCAGATAGGTTTACGGGATTTGAACAATATCCCCCGATTGTGTTACATTTACATAGCTGCGTTCCAAAGCACTGTGCAAATGTCACACCATGGAGATGATATCTGCCTTCCTCGGGGGCTGGACATTGTCCCTCAGCTGGCAAGCCAGCAGCAAATGCCCTTTTCTGCAGAAAGGCCACAGCTGTCTGCCCTTGCTTCCCTGGCCCTCAGGAGAGAGTGGAAACAGCTGCAAAGGAAAAAATCCTTCAAATCTGCAATGTGGAGGAGGAGCAAGGGGTTAGCAATGTGGAGGGTGCTTCTGGCTTGAGAGCTCTTTTCTTTCTGCTTCTCGGATGGGCTGAGAACGAAAAGCTGGTGGCCGCTTGCAGGAAGGGCTTGGCTGGCATGACAGAGGCGTGGGAATTTCTCACTCAGATGCTGAGTTTGTGGCTCAGGTAAGTCCACGCGTTGCTTGAAGCCACAGGTGGTGATGAGGTGGGAAACAGCTCTATCCCCCTTGCTGGTCATGGTAGCTGCATCTTGATGTTTATGCTTTCTTAAACTTTTGTTGGGACAGATTACTTCTAAAATGCACTTGCTTCTGGCAGAGTAGAGAGCTGGTTGCTACTTGCTATTGCTTAGGAATCCAGAAAAGAAAGCGAAGAAGAATGAAATAGGAAATTTGCCTTCTGCTGAACACAAAGGTATCCAAGATGCTCTAGTTTTGTCCTCAAGTAAACAGTAATTGAGTTGTTCCTTTTGCTTGCTTTGGTTTATTGCTTGAAACAAATAAGCTCTCCCTTGAATGATCCACTCCCAGAAATCTTGTAAGCAGTGTGCTCAGTGAAGGTGGGAAGAGGGGTGTGTGTGAGTGCTTGGGAATGCACAATTTGGAACAGGGAGTGCAGTGGGAATGAACAAATGAATTCTGACGCTGTAAGTGAAGATTAAGCAGTGAAGAGCGTGAGGCTTCAGCTGGCAGTCATTGCATTAACAGCTTGGATATTTCAATAATCAATTTAAAGTTGAGTTTATCAGGCATGCAAAAAGCTTAGCTCTTCAAGGTGTGTGGTTGTAGCTCAAAGCCATTGAAAGTCAAGAAAGATTATGATGGTGTGGCATAAAAATGCATTAATGAGATCTCTTCCACCTGTTGGAGCTGGTGTAGTCAGGAACCAACTTCTGTTGCTCATGATCTCAAACTCCTGTTCTAGGAGCAGAGAAGGAGGTAGCTGTTATTTACCTGCTGTAGAAAACTCAGTCACTACCTGAGGCTGAACCACCTCTAGACTTTCCTAGTAGCCTGTGGCTCTCCAGTCACATGAAATGTCTCTTGTCTTTTTCCCTCCAGTTGAACAAAATGGCCTTCAGTGGACAGACACAGCAGCATGAGTCCCTTAACCTGTTCATCCTTGCTCAGATGTGCTCTGACTGGTTCATGGCAGTCCCTCTGAAATCAGTGAGGCTGTGGGAATGACTTGTGTGACTGTGCTCTCCTGTCCAGATCTTCATCAGGTACAAATCTCCAGAAGCTTATGGCTTCAGTGAGGTGGCACTAATTTATAGCGTGTTTTGCAGTAATTTGTAGTGTTTTGCAGTGTTTCTACTTGGGCAAGTCGGCAGGCAATTGCCCTGAAGAACTGGCTACCTTAGGAACCCCTCCCTGCCTGGGGATATCCAGTGGCTGGGCTGTGCTGTCTGTAGCACTCCTCTGCCTGTAATTACAGGTGGTAATTCCATTAGATGCTGCACTAAGAAATGGCTCTTTATATCCCACTTAGGCAAAAACATCTTGTAAGAAAGGTTTATTCCATTCTGGGGCTCTGGTGTGTGATCCCTCTCTTATCTTCCAATCCTTTGTGATTTCCAGCTCTCAGATTGTAAGGGACTCTCTCTCCACAGTTTCTCCCAGTGTGTAGCCAGTCTTTGGTTGTGCTTCTTGGCATCTAGCAAAGGGCAGCCCAGGCCCTGACTGCTGTCAGCTGTCCCACAAGCGGTTACTGCAGCTGCTTTCCATTTCAGCACCTGGGCAGGTTGAGACTTGACCCAGAGAGAGAGGAGTGGGGCTTTGAGATCCCAACCTCTGCTGTGGCTGGGTGTAGTATTGGTGTTAGTATGGAACATGCTTGCCTGTAAGTGTTTTTTCTGTGCTCATGCTGCCTTTTTTCTCTGTACCAGAAGTTAGCCTGATCTTCTGCTATGTGGTTGAAGGTGCATTCAAAGAGCAGCCCTTACTAATAGAGGGGTGAACAGCCAGCCAATCTGTCATCCCATTGCATCACCAGAGAATGAAAATGTCTGTTATATTTTCCCTCAGGAATGAATTTGTTGTAATTGATATTATTCCATAGTCTGCTGTGTATTTTTGTCCTATTTCTTTCAGCAGATCAGTGTGCTAATGTGAGCTTTTCAAATACAGTGGGACAGCAGAACATAGAGACAAGTGAGAGAGGTTCAGGGGAAAAAAGAAATCTCAAAAGAAGCTACCACTTTTCCCCAAATCTAAAGGTCTGGAAGAAGATGCCTTTGGAAAGGGTGAAAACACTGAATATAGTTTACATGGCTGGAGGATAAGGAAGGATGTGTGCCCACATGCAGAATGCTTGCTGGGGAATGGCCTACAAAGCAGGCTGCAAAAGGTTACTGAAAGCAGTTAACATAAAATTAAGAAAAGCAGAAACTGTAGGCTGGAAAGAATTAAAATTGTCCTGGTGAGACATCTTTAACAAGCTGTGGGTAATTTCCTGAAGGGAAGTGATAGACTCTTCGTTGCTGGGGTTGTTTAAAAAGTAAACTGGATTAAACAGTCAGAAATATGCTCTAAGGATTAATCTTCTGTCAACTTGATGGATTAATGACCCAATTGGTCCTTTTGGTCTCCTTCCATCTCTCATGCCTACTGTTCTGTGAGTAGCAGCTTCTAGTCATTAGGAATAAAACTAGGTGAAAGGAGTAGCGTTAATGGAAATACTCATTTACTTCCAGTGGTTTGGTCTTCTTCCAGACCTCTTGGCCATGAGAAAGCTTTGGTCCTGTAGGAGGTAGAATGGGTGTGAGGCTCAGAGTCCCAGACTGAAACTTGCTTTCTGCTTTCCCTATAATGCCTTAAGTTGTTTCTGTCTCAGACAGACTTTATACTCTTCTGAGACCTGGCCCAAAGCAAGCTATTCTTACAAAGATACGGTAATTCTTGTCACTCCTACATCTATTGGCTGGGTTGTGTCAATCTACTCTTTCTGCATTTTCAAGGCACAGATAGGCAGACAGATTGTTTTCACATAAGATCTCAGGGTTTTGGGTTATCTGGTGATGCAAACAGATGGGAAGCTTTGCGAACATTCTTCTTCCTTCCCCATGTATCTTCCCATCTACCAACTTTCCTGTGCTGCTTAGCTTCCCAAATGTCAGACCTAGGAATAAGGCACATTATCAGGGGAAGGTGAAGAACGCAATGGCCATGTTCTGATATTCTTAGTGCCTGGAAAATGCTTTCCATTCATTTGAGTATCCTGAAGTTTCCTGCAAAGACCAGAGTCTTTTTTTTTTTAAGTCCCATTCTCCTTAATTATTTACCTTTCCGTTTTCGTTCTGTACCATTTAGGATATGTGGTTCATTGCTACTGTGCTGCTATATGTGGGATTTCAAGTGCTGAGAAAACTATCTTGCTGTAGTTTCCTTATCATTCCTTTCCCTTTGTACATCTGCTGGTAAAGCAGCCTGGCAATAGATGAAACTTTAAATATATTAGACATGCATTTGCATTTGAAGAAGCAAATAAAATATGCATGACTCATCCTAATTCAGACTTGAAGACTGTTTCCAGATCACCTTCCTGCAATCAAAATTGGACTTCTTAAAACATTTTTAATTGATGTAAGTTTTAATTTTTTTTTTTTTTTTAGTTTAAATGGGGGAGTTCCCAAGCATTCGGTGAAAACTTCCTCAGTTGATTGAGGTGATCTCCGGATTTCATGATTTCTTTTTAGAGTATTCGGATCTGGTCCCTGTGAACTTCTGGGCATTATCAGTCCCTCTGACCTTGGGTTGGAGTTGCATGGGCTGAGTCTTGGTTGGAATTGGTGCCAGTGTTTTCTGTGTGTCTGAACTCAGCCCTGGTCTTTTTCTTATTTTCAATGGCTTCTTTTCTCAAACTGTCTCCTTAGAGCTTCTTACAAGATTGCATTTATTTCGTTCAACTTGGCCAGTGCAACCTTGGTGAGTGCCGATTGAAGCTGCAATTCCTATGACTCCCCTTCTGTTTTACTTTTCGTTATTTTAGTGCTTTCTGTTCAGTATTACCCAGATGTAAAATGACCAGAAGGAAACAGCAGTGGAGTAGGACCACTGATCGTCTGTCTATGGTTCAGACTAAACTTAAGCTTATTGGCATATAGAGCACAAACTTTACACTGGAAGGAGATTTCTGCAGACTGCATCCCTAGCTTGGTCAGTGCAACACAGGATTTTGCATGTGTGGGAAGGGATGTGATTACACATGTGAAGACTAGTGCAGGTTTTGGAGTCCTTTGAGAGAACAGGTAGTGGGGTTTTTAGCCACTGAAAACCAGTGATTGAGGGAGATGAAACTGGTGAATGAGTGATCTGTTACTATCAAATGCTGGAAGATTAGAAAAATACCAATGTGTTTTTAAAAAAAAAAAGACTAGAATCACTTGGAGGGTAATGGTACATTGTAATGGCTGTGGGCAGCAATCCCATGGTGTTGTCCCCAAGTAACTAGGAGGGAAATTGAGGAAAGAGGCCGTGGTGAGAAATTACAAAAGTTACTTAAATCTGGAAATATTCTGAACACCCAGTTATTTAGTGTCCATATGCAGCCCTTTCTCCAGCTGCTAAAACTGAGGGGGGAAAAATGTAGGAAAGCTTTCAACAGATATTCATTGGCAGTTAGAAGGGAAATACTCACTATGCTGTGTCTGTTTTTCTTGGCCACTTCCACTTAATGAATGCCCTTAGAATTGCAGCTCTGCTACTGAGCCAAAGCAAATTCTGTACCATGTCAGTTAGTTATGCGTGCCCTGCGGACAAAGAACAAGAGTGCTAATGCATGAGTTATGAATCGGACCAGCACAGTAACATTAACTAGCTAAGCTGCACAATGTGCCTGTTGAGTAGAGACTGCATCTCCATAGGCTAATGTGTTTCTTACCCTGACCCATCTGCTTTGCTGAGGTGGTTCTAGCTGTTCTTCCCCCGCCTTTGGTGATGAAAGCATCCTCTGTCCTGCTGCTGTGATGCTCAAGCACAGGGAGGAAAACTCTCTGTGCTCAGCTGCTCTATGACAACAAGGATGCAATATTATTATTATTACCAGTCACAAGTGGTGTTCCC
>NW_010272697.1:0-4370 GCF_000690775.1 Eurypyga helias
GTGAGGTGGGGCTGCCCGTCCCAGTCGGCAGCTGGGGCTCTGCGTGTCCCCGGCGGTCACACGCATGTGGCATGTCGCTGGTGGTGCCACACGTGTGCTCACGGGCCGTGCATGGGTGCCACGCGTGTGCGCCATGCCCACCCGGCAGTGCCCACGCGTGTGCTCCTGGTCTGTCCGTCAATGCCACCCATGTGGTCCCTATCCATCAGTGCCATGTGTGCTCCTGCTGTGTCCATCAGAGCCACACGTGTGTTCCGTGCCCACCCGGCAGTGCCATGCGTGTGCTCCATGCCCACCTGGCAGCGCCACTCGTGTGCTCCTGCTCTGTCCATCAGAGCCACACGTGTGTTCCGTGCCCACCCGGCAGTGCCACACGTGTGCTCCTGGTCTGTCTGTCAATGCCACGCATGTGGTCCCTATCCGTTGGTGCCCTATGTGCTCCTGCTCTGTCCAGCAGAGCCACACGTGTTCCGTGCCCACCCGTCAGCGCCACGCATGTGCTCCTGTCCATCAGAGCCACACGTGTGTTCCGTGCCCACCCGGCAGTGCCACACGTGTGCTCCTGCTCTGTCCGTCAGTGCCACATATGTGGCCTCAGTCTGTCCATCAGTGCCACGCGTTTGCTCCCTGTCCCTCAGTGCCATGCATGTGCTCCATGCCCACCTGGCAGTGCCACATGTGTGCTCCTGCTCTGTCCATCACAACCATGCATGTGTTCTGTTTCCACCTGGCAGTGCCACATGTGTGCTCCTGCTCTGTCCATCAGTGCCACATATGTGGCCCCAGTCTGTCCATCAGTGCCACGCGTTTGCTCCCTGTCCATCAGTGCCACACATGTGCTCCATGCCCACCTGGCAGTGCCACACGTGTGCTCCTGCTCTGTCCTTCGGTGCCACATGTGCTCCTGGTCTTGTCCATCAGTGCCACGCACGTGCTCCATGCCCACCTGGCAGTGCCACACGTGTGCTCCTGCTCTGTCCTTCGGTGCCACACGTGTGCTCTCTGCTCACCTTCCATGCCGTGCCATGCATGTGCCCCATGCCCACCCGGCAGTGCCACGCATGTGCTCCTGCTCTGTCAGTGCCACATATGTGGCCCCAGTCTGTCCATCAATGGCATGCGTGTGCTCCCTGTCCATCAGTGCCATCTTTGCTCCTGGTCTGTCCATCACTGCCACGCGTGTGCTCTGTGCCCACCCGGCAGTACTGCATGTGTGCTCCTGGTCTGTCCATTGGTGTCACGTGTGTGCTCCTGGTTTGTCCATCAGTGCCATGTGCGTGCTCCATGCCCACCTGGCAGTGCCACGCGTGTGCTCCTGCTCTGTCCCTCAGTGCCACACGTGTGCTCTCTGCCCACCTGGCATGCTCCGTGCTGGCTGGGGACATGGCAGTGGTGCCTGGTCAGCGGCGGTGGGGCTGGCGTGAGGACGTAGGAGCAGGAGCTGGGAGCCTGTGGGAACCTGGAAGAGGAATTTGATGTGTCAGGGAGTTGCCAGAGGCCAGTGCTGGAGGTGCAGGGCACGGTGGTGGCAGTGGCCGAGGTGCCACATGGAGGCAGGGGGTAGCTTTTCCTCGCTGCCCCTCGTCCCATGCCAGCCACACTGTGCCTGTCCGACAGATCCCGGAGGTGGGAACTGAATGCTGCAGGAGCTGAGTCACGGGTTGGCCATGCCAGAGGGGGTACAGTGAAAACAGGGATGTCTGCGACGCTGGAGCATTGGAATTAATTATTCAAATGCGCCGTTGTAAATCATATTGGCCCTTTCTACCCCACTGGATCTCTGGACATCTCTCCAAAAAAATCCCAGGGTCACCATACAGTTTGCACCGGGCCCGACATGCTGCTGATGGAGAGGGACTTGTGGGGTGCGGGTCTTGCTCGGTTTGGGTTTGCTGCCACGTAGCATAGGATGCCTACAGGAACTTGCTAGTGCGCTGCAGTATTTCTGCTGACCACTAAAAATAAGATGGACATCTTTCAAGCCTCAGTCAGCCCTGGAAGCACAGCTTTCTCAGGGGACTGCTTCGTGGAGCAGCTGGGGGGATGGAAGTGGCAGAAAAGAAGGATATTCGGCGCAGCTGGGGCTCGGTGGGCACCTTTCTGGCCGAGGCTTTGCGGGTGAGGTCGGGCTCAGCTCTTCACCTGCTGCAGCCCGTGGGCATCCCGCCCGCACGGCACGACCAGCGGAACTCGCTGTCCCGAACCGGCGGGCACTGGGGTGGCCGGAGCGGCGCTGGGGTTTCCTGAGAACGCTGCGAGTAGGTGTCGGAGGGGTGGGGTGGTGGCTGTCCAGGAGTGCCAGGGAGGCACTCGGCGCTGGAGTCCAGCTGCTTCGCAGGAGATGTTGAGGGAGGACGGGAGTAGAAGGACACTTGGCTTTTGCTGGGGAGTCGCTCTGGGTGGGGATGGTGCAGCCTTCTTCCCGTGGTCAGACCTCCTGGCTGCAGTAACCACCGTGCGGGTCAGCCAAGGGAGAAGGGAATGTCCCCTCGCGCCACCGTGGGCAGAAGCCTTCAGCTCAGCCCATCCCTTTGAAGCTGAGGCAGGAGATTGCACGTCCATTGGACCTGGATATTGTCACCTCAACAGCACCGGTTCAGGTTTTACCAAATCTTGATGGCTATTAAACGTTAGCTGCGGCAGCACAAAGCGGACTGCTAGGTGTTGTATTTTCCTTAATGACTAACAGACCCCCCGCTTTGGCATGAGGGACGCTTTGAAGGGCGAGGTGTCCGCGGAAGGGCCTGAGTCCGGCCCAGCAAAGGGGAAGGAACTGGCGGAGGGGGCTCAGGGAGGAGCGAGGGGCTGCGCACGGCAGTCGGTCGGTCACAGACTCCCTGAGCCTGCTCAGGGCCAGCAGGTTGTGTGGGTGGACACGTTCTTGGCCAGTTGCTGCAGCCGCGGGGTAGGCATGGCTGATGGACGGGAAGGGTTGAGCGGTCTGCTCTCCAGCAGTGACTGCCCGCTGCAGCAAACTGCTGGAAACTGCCGTACGTCCAGTGAGTGACCTTGCCTGGTGCTCAGCGCTCGCGGGGTCTTTGCCTTCTGCTCCTCTAGCTGTGGCGAGCTATGTCCCGCTCGCCTTTCCTTGGGCCAGGTCTCTCCTGGCTTCCTGTTTGGTCTGTCAGTAGGTGCAGTTCCGTGTCGGGGCTGCTCTGGTGTGAGTCGCTGGACCTGCAGAGCGTTTCTGTTAAGGAGGTTTGGGGTGATAGAGCGGGTCACGCGAGAGCACGGACAGGAGTTTCCCCAGTCTGGCAAGGCAAGGCCAGACAGACCAAGAACTGTTTTCCTCAGTGTTATCCTCATTCCCAAAATGAGGATTTGGGGACAGACTGCTCACAGAGGGGCTGAGCATTCAGGTCCGTGTTTTAGGTCCCAGCCCAGCAAGGATGCGACGAGGGTTTAAGTTGCGCTGCATGAGCAACCTCATGATGTGCCAGATGATAACGCGTGATGTCGAGGCCATCCTTGTCCTTAGGGACGGGGAATAAAAGGAAGTGGAAGTGTTTGGTGGCGCTGGACCTTACCCTGTCGGTTTTGGGTGACGGATACTGGGTGGGGTTCAGCCCAGGGTATCTGCGGCAGGTTTCTTCCAGACCAACACGTGGTAACTCCAGGTCTGTTTCTGTTTATACTATATAAATAGAGGTTGTTCTTGGTAACTTTCAATAAATACAAACTAGACATCTGTTCTTTTTAAGATTTTTGCAGGTAGGGGTACCCCAGACCCTGGACTATTGTATTGGCTTGAGGTTATCCTTTCACCTGCATAAAACACCTGCATAAAAAGAAGGAAATCAAGAATTATCGATCGCAATACCTAGAAAATGCTCAACTGGAAATACCAGGGCAGCGCCGCTGAGCTGGGGGCTGAAGGCTGCGGCGCCTCTGTAGCACGGTGAGTGTCCGGAGAAGGTACTTGGTGTGTGCTTAGAGGTCCCTCCTCGAGGTAGAAGGAAAAGGGATGATCAGCAGAAATATGAGTCACCCAGACTGATGAAACCAGATCGTTTTTACCCAGCTTATGGCCAAAGGGTGGAATTTATCACCACGGAGCGTTTGTGTATGCGAAAGGACCAGGTGCCTCTGTGGAGGAGAAACACCGGGAAGGTACGGATTTAAGAAAGAGAAGGGAGAGATAAGGACTCATGCTTCAGGGGTAAGTCTCAAACTGATGGTCAGGAGAGAGAAAGATGCTTCCTTTGAGGATATTTCCTTCCCCAGTTTTTCGCTCTAGCACCCCGGCCTTCCTTTGAAGTGCCTGATGCTTATCAGGGCAGGGGCAGCGCAGCGGCCTGGAGGGCCTGATGGAGCTCGGCCGTATTCCCGCGATCCCTGTCTTTCCCACAGCCCACCCTCGCCGTGCGCCT
>NW_010272698.1:0-28156 GCF_000690775.1 Eurypyga helias
GAGCATTATTGCATTCAGAGACACATGCAGTGGCATTCCTAAAGGACAAGTGCACAGGACGCTTTCTGCCACGCCATCAATAGTTGAATATGAAGGCAGCATAGTCTGCGAAAAACAATTTTAACTGGCAACCTCACAAAAATGACAGCACTGGGCAAGGCAAAAAAATCCCAGTATCCCATTTTCAGCAGCTGGCTCTGAGTGTCAGAAAGCACAGTGTGAGCAGAGGAGTACTGAGCGCTCTTCCCTCCTCGCTTCTGGCAACCGCTGGAGTCGGGCCTTGCTGAATTACAGCAGTGAAGCCGTGATGCACTTCTAGAAAAGGCAAAGGCTATGATCCCTTGTTTCTTTCCAAAAAGTGACCTATCTGGCTAAGGTGAAGAGTGTTTTCTTTCTTCTAGAGTTTTCTCTGCTCAGTAAAACTGACATTTATTTAGCTGCCTCAGTTATGAAGTAAAGGTCAGGAGCTGTGCTGGTTTGCCCTGTTAACCCATGAGAAACGGGCCCAATTTCCCTGCCAGGAAAACATACACTAAGTTTTTTTTGCCAGCTAGGTTGATAAAAAAAGCTTATTAGGTAGTTCAGTGTCAAGGCTCTATCTGTTCTGATCTTCAAACACCAACATTCATAACATTCAAAGTCTGACTGAGTTTTCCAACTGTCAGTTTTGGTGTTTACTTGCTTGGAATATAGCTGTCTGCTTCAGCTATGCTCTTAACTGAATTTTCTTCTCTGGATTACCTCCAGATAGTCCTTGAAAATGGGTAGTTCACAGAACAGGACAGATATTGTTTATAGGGAAAACGGGATATTTGCAGATTAGTTATATGTTGCATAGGAAGGTCTTCTTGTGGAACTACGTAAGAAAATAAGAAATGGTAGTGCTTATCAGGCTGTCTAGCACCTTGCTTTGTTCCTTCTCCCACTAAACAGCCATTTCTGGAGAGCAGTGGGTTTGGTATTCAAGGCATTCCCACCAAATGGGATGCAGGGCTGCCATGTTAAGTCACTGCCAGTTGCCATCTGGAAAGCTTCCTGAAGACAACACTCCAGACCTCTTTCCAAACCTGATCGTCCCTGAAATACAGCACAGAGAGGAATCCCAAAGCATGGATTGCTAGTTTGCACCCAGAGAAGACAACCTTAGTTTTTTCCCTGCTTACTACCATCACTTCTTTCCATGGCTTTCTGACCATCCCACTTTGGCTGCAGATCTTCAAACAGGCCTAACTTTCAGGTCGGAAGTCAATTAAACAGGTCATTTGGTGCACGTCTTGTATACGGGTATTTCCAGGACTGCAGCCCTTGTAACCATAATTGAAGAGGGGACTGTAGTGTCCATAAACAGTTTCATCTTATAAAGAACTTCAAAAAAATAAACACTACTACAAAGACATAGTGCCTGTTTACCCAGAAGGAACTGCCTCAGTGCAGCCTGCGATATAGTTTTCAAAGCAGCCACTGAACGTCACTGCGTCTAGGTTTGGATGTAGAATCTGGATTTGAATTCTGGCTGCCCAGCTGCACTCCAAATCCAGTTTTGCAGTCTGAAGGCACCAGAGTAGTAGGTGCTGCTGTGAAGCATAGGCATTTTCAAAGTTTCCTTACAGCTATTAAAATCATAGGAAAGGAACAGATATTTCATCTCCTATAACTCAGAAACACTGATTCTACTCCCGGAAGAAAGCCTTTCAGGAAGGAACACTTTTTCTCTAAGCATTCTTTCCCAGGTCTTGCCTCATATGAACAAAACATAAAAAAATATTCCGGTAATTTGCTGACAGCATGCAAATACATTTTTGCCAGTGAGCAAAGAGAACTTAGACCAAAAAATTAACTAATAAAATTAATTCCCTTCTTTTAAGGCATAAGGAAGCCTTTGTAAGTTTTGGAATATAACTCCTCAAGCAAGCTCTGAAACTCTCTCCATACAATCTTGTCCTTGTTGAACAAGTATCAAGATCAAGTGACACAAAAGACTTTTCTCATCTTGCACATCAGCCTTTGTGCACCACAGAAGACTGCGGGTAATCCGATGTTATACAACTTAGCCTTTCACTTGCTCTGCACAGAAACACAATGTGCCTTTACTGGACAGAGAGAAAAACAAGCCACGGACAGATTTTCAAGTCTTTCTGGCAAGACTACTCTGGCTTCCCGAAAAGTAATTTAAATCAGGACACGGGAGAAGTAAAGCAGTGCCTCAACCATTCCTTGTATAGAAGGTGGGTCTTCCCAAAGATGAATAAACTCAAAGTGAATTCCTCCACTACCTCCTTTAGCGCAAGTCATTTCACGCTCCTTTCCCAACAGCCGTGACTTAGCAGCAGCATCATCTTCAGCAATACCAATGTTACAAACAGTTTCAGTGCCCTTTGCCTGACTCCCACAGAGATGAAGTGCAGGAATTCACTACTAGCAACAAAGGATGCCAGCTACTTCAGTGGAGAATCTCCCATATTTTTTTGGCAACCATACTGGTTTCCAGATGAAGGGTGTGAGCACAACAGCCATGTGCCATTCACAAGGAGCAGCACCAGTGCTGTGGAGGAAGCAAACCAGCTAACAAAGCCAGCAGGCTTGCTTCCTGTTGTCCGTGCAGCGGGCAAGCAGGCATAGACACCTCCAGACCACTGGCCACTACTCCCGGTCCGGTCTGCATCCCACAGCAGGTAGGGAGTCTGAGGTGTTTACTGAGGACTCAAGAGCTTTGCCACATTACGGCACACACGATACACAAAACATCGTATTACCACACTCAGAAGCTCACCTTTGAGAGAGGGAAATCTGTCTTTTGCACAGTGTAGCAACAGTCTGCTGTTAAGTACCATCCTACTCAATCATTTTAGGCACATGAAGCGGAACTTACACAGTGCGTGCTAGAGATGATGACGGAGCTGGAGATGAAGCTCAGACCATCGTTCATACTGACTTGAAGAGCTGCTTCCCTGAAAAAAAAGCACACAAGAAACCAGTCAGCCAGCTAGTCCACAACCCTCTTCAAGAGAATATCCTCTAGAACCTGCGCTGCTGATGCACAGAAAAGCCTTTTGTACAGGTTATTTCAGCCTGCTGGTGCTCTCTCCCCTGTGCCCTGCTGCATAACTGCCAATTAACCCAACAAGAACAGGAGCCAATGTCAGAATTAGATGCATACGAGAACGGAATATGGTGAGATGACACAGACCCATTTTCCCACAGGCAAAGTAAATATTTGACTACGTAGAAAAACACATACATGCCAACTTCTCGTAGCACAGGTGCTGGGCAGAGTAAGTAGGTATCTTCCACTACAAAAGGTTTCTCATCTGGAAAAAAGAAACATTAGGATTTATTACCTGATCACTAATAGAAGCCCTAAAAACCAAGCTTAAATAATGTTTTTCCTCACTCCTAATACAGAAATAAGATCAAATGCCATGTGAGGGATAAAAAGCTCCTGCACAGGAGTTGTTCCGAGGTAACTGTAGGCGTACTGTAGCCCATGGAGCTCCAGAGTAAATACAAGGAAACAGCAGACACCCTGCACCTAAGGAAAAAAATTCAACACCTCACATTTACACCCCCTGCCCTGAGAAAGATGGGGAAGCGTGGCAGCTGACCCCCCTTCCTCATTTCTTTGCAGAGCCCTCGTGAAACCGTCTCATTTTTCAGGTGGCCGCAGCTCTCCGTGGTTCTCACTATGAACCATCACTCCACAAAGCCCCTTGTGCCACCGGCTCCTACAAAAGGGCCGAGGACACAGAGATTCTTCACAGAGAGGGTGGGGAGGCACTGGAACAGGTTGCCCAGAGATGTTGTGGATGCCCCATTCCTGGAAGTGTCCAAGGCCGGGCTGGTTGTGGCTTTGAGCAACCTGGTCTAGCGGAAGGTGTCCCTGCCCATGGCAGGGGGTTGGAACTAGATGATCTTTAAGGTCCCTTACAACCCTAACCATTCCATGATTCTATGACACCTGACCCACAGCGCTGAATGCCTCAGGGCCTTCGGCAGCCTCACGCCACTGTCGCTCACACCTCGCACACGGCACCTTCGCCGTTACTGCTCTGCGCTGCTGAAATCTGTCGTGCCACACTTCTGAGCCCCAACAAAACCAAAGATGCAAAGCTTTTTGAATGGTCAGAGTAAATTATCACAGCCACTCTATGTAACTCTACATAGCTGGAGTCAGAAAATTGTGTACTATGGACAATTTTGCATTTCAAGGCAGACTCATCTGAACCTAAATTAAATTAAACCTTCCAACCTAAATTATACTGTGGTTTTAAAAGCAGGATGAGAAAAATTATCAGTAGGCAATTGCCTGGGAAACAGGAACACTACATACATACTCTTCTTTTGGAGACTTAAATCGGAATTCCATACCACCTCTCTGGTGACCAGGGAGATGGGGATGCCAAGGAACTTCCCAGCCCATCTGCCAGCTGACCAGAGATTGGGCAGATTGGCAGAAAACTGGGCAGACAGGCTGGGTGGTTTTTGGATTTTGGACTGGAAAACACACATTCCTACACAAGGGGTTGTTTTTGCCGAATCAGCATTTTCCAGAAGCAGGTCACTGCATCAGAAAGCATTGCGGCTTATAGGCTTTATGATTTATAACCACTGGTTATAACCACCTCTAGGGCCTTCTCTAGAGATACTTATAGTCCTGAAATGAGCTGTTACCAAGTATTACCAGCTTCCTAAAACCTTCCAGTTAAAATTTTCCTGTCCTTTGAAAGCCCCTCTCCTAACAGATTTCTTCCCCTTCACCTCTGACACCTGTAGGTTTTAAATCTCATCTTCAATCCAAACCTTGAGTCTCATCTCTATATCCTGCAGGGTGGAAGGGACCTTCTCTCTATGGGACCATGTTGAAACAGGAGTACAATTCGTCATCACCTTGCTTTGCTATTTGAAACAGACAGCAAACCTGGCGTCTGACCACCTGAAGTCTCTTCACAACTCACAGTGTGCTTAACTTCCCAGGGCACACAACACTGGCAACGTGGAGGCAAGGTTGCAGTGTCTGGGGCATCACTGACAGCACCAGGGAATGGCAAGGAGCAAGGATAAAAGTTTAACCACATCATTTAGCAATCTGTTGACGAGCTGAGCTATTCTGACTGTCTGGTCTCTTGTTTTTGAGGAAACTTGTGCAAGTTATAATTCCATTTAAGGTGCCAGTGGAAAGAGGAAAAGCCAGGAAAAGACACAAGCCAAAGAATGTGGCAACCTTCTTTAAAGTACTTTCTGCATCCGCTGCGAGCCTTGTGCATTCTCCACATGGCTGCCGGGATAAACCTGCTCACGTGGATGTTGTCTAATAATGATTAGGACAACAGCAGTGGAGCACTATCAGCCCTGGCCCCGTTCGCAGTGGTTCACGCAGAAGCAGGGTCTCGCAGCCCGTTTTACTGCAGTGGATGAGGTGGAGAGATGAATACAAGCAGAAGCAGGACTCACCACGTCAAGCTTTCTTTCCTAGACATTCCTAAAGGAGGGGTTTCCACTAAATACCAAATTTTAGACAGCAGTAACGTTGCCATAGTAATCCCTATCACACATTATAATCCCTACTTCATACCATGCTTTGCTTTGGCAGCCATATAAAAGATTATTTCCTCAAGCAGGTTAGGCAATGTTTATTTTTCACACTCCATTAAAAAACCTGAAATGGTAATGAAAAGTTGTAGCCTACCCCGAAGTTTTTCTTCTATTTCCAGCTTCCAGCAAATCCCATGCCTACATATACACTTGAATTTTTGAGTTACCTACAGCAGTTATTTTGTAATGGACTGAGATCTAAGGAAGGAATTCTTCCTGCAGAGGGTGGGGAGGCACTGGGACAGGTTGCCCAGAGAAGCTGTGGATGCCCCAACCCTGGGAGTGTCCAAGGCCAGGCTGGATGAGGCTTGGAGCAACGTGGGCTAGTGGAAGGTGCCCCTGCCCATGGCAGGGGGTGGGACTGGGGGGGCTTTAAGGTCCCTTCCCACCCAAACCATTCTATGATTCTATAACTGTTTGACACAGGCAAGCAGCTGAAAATGAAATATTTTAGACAACCGTATGGTTTTCCCAGACGGGTTTTGCTTCTGCATCATAGCTCACCTACTGAGAGCAGCCTTCAGGCTGCTGTGATCCCTCTAGACCCTGGCTCCTGCTCTTGGCCTGGCAAGTACCATAGCATCGCTGTTTTCCCTCAGCCTCAGTGCAAGAACACTCATGAACATTTCCACTAAGCTAAACAATAGGAGCAAATGTTTTTAGCCCAGGGTATTCCTTTGCTAGCCCTGTACTATCCAAAAACTTACTTCCTCATTAAAAGCAGCAGACAGACACTGGGTATTTAAAGCATGCAGTGTAGCGATACAACGCACATCCCTCACTCCTATCGCCTACAGCACAGGCACTGGATTTATGGTGACCTTGTGTCATACATCCCGTTTTGCAATGGAGTTACCAAACCAAGACAGCAGCATTTCCCACTTTGCACAAGCCAGGCAGATGTGCAGTGCTGGTGAATCTGGCCCTACAGTTCTGTTCCCACCCTGATTTATGAAGACATCATTAACTCCCATAAATTTATTACACTGTCTCATGCATACAAGCCAAGAGAATGAAGACCACTGTCTTGTTTTCTCCTTTCCTAACACTGGCAGCAAAGGCCGAAGAACTCTTCATGCCAGCATTCACCAGAGCAAAAGCTGGCTTAATTTTGCAAGACCTTTTCCTTAGGCCTCATTAGCTTTTTGTTTCTCTTTCTCTCCCTTCCCACCCCCAAATGCATTGAAGTCTATGCCTCTCTAGAAAGTTTATCGGACTCAGAGTCCCAGGAGGGGACTCATGGCTGGCCAGGCTGGCTACAGGGAGAGATTAGTTTGTTTGGAGAATGTTTGTGTTTCACCACAAAAATGAGTGACTATTTTCCTTCGCTCTAAACAAAAGAAGATCCATTTGGTTTGCATAACTCTGGCCATCTGACTCCTTCCTGGAAAACTTACATGAGGAAACCAAACAAAACAACACTTCTCATCTGTATCTGCAGGATGCATTTGAAAGAACGCCGCTTTCCTCATCTGCTACAGACAAAACTTGCCGTATTCCTGTGCAGTAAGAGATGGGCCTGATTGCTCCCAAACTCCAGATCTCATGCCAAAATGTGAATTTTGTGGTTTGGACTCCTCTCAGCTGACAATACTAGTGGAAGAGCTGTGGAGGGCAGGGGGCGGAGCGCTCGACTCGATGTTGCTGACTTCGCTGCCCAGGAAGCGATCTCTGTTCCCGGCTGGCTGCTAGCTGGCGGTGTAACCTGAAGAAATCACTTTGCCTCCTTCGCCAATTTTATAGAAAGGATGCCCAGACCTTGATCGCATCTCTGACACCAATCAAGGGCAGAGCTTGGACAGGAAATATCACAATGCCTCACTTTTGAGAAAGTCCGCCCACAGTAGCAGGCACAGTTTGCTCCTTACCTATGCCCTGCTAATCGAGTGCTGATCAAGCAAAATGAGGCTCTCACTGCATAAACACCGCTACAGGACACAGTGCACATGGGCAACTAAAGCAAGTCAGTCCCGAGGCATAAGGCAGTATGCAGAAATGCAGAAGGGTCAAGCACCTCACAAAAACCCATCTGTTTTCTGTGGATGCCCTTTCAACAAGGTCCTTTTTTACTGCTCAAATTCCTGTAATTTGCTACCCAGCATTCCTACACCTTTTAACAACTATCTGTAGCCTGTAAAATCTATTATTCCCAGCATTAGTGAATAGCTTCTTTTGCCATTAGCAGGGTGTAACCTTCTGGCAAGCCAGGACTTGGAGTACTTCCCAACCACAATAATAAAAGCCTCAATATATGCATGATGTTTTAACGCAGAAGAGCAAACCTCAGTAGGAGAGAGGTACAAAAGCCCAAAGAAGGTGACTGACACAGATAGTAAGGCCTTCTTTTAGCCATATAACCAAGCTACAATTTACAGCCTTTTCTTTGGTTAATGGTGCATCCAGGAGCTGACTGGAATACTGAAGACTGACTGCAAAGATTCCTTACAGGAGAGTTTGAGAAAGCACAACATTTTCAAACTGCCACCGCAACATCACAAGTGTGAACTGTTGGACTCCCAATATCGGAGATATTTTAGTCCAGAAAAGGCTGCAAAAGCTGTTTGTCAAACTTCCCATGTATCACAGATGGACAATTTCCTTCTGTTACCCCTGTATTTATGATTTGTGTTCAGCTAAAGTAAATCTCAGAAAACACTTTGACCTAGTCTTCTCTTTCTACAAGAGAAAGACTTTGGCCTATTAGACCAGCACAGCCAAACTGGGGGTGGGAATCTGGCTGCTCTCGCAGAAGACTCCCTCAGGAACCTCTGTGCTAAGGCGGCTGTTCTCTGTACCACACTCGGGATGGGTAGCCCTGAGCCATCCTGAGCCTGAGTACTTCCACTGTCCCTTTGACACCTCAGATGAGGCAAGTATCTCCATAATTCTCTGCACCGCCTACCAAGGCACAGTTCTCTGTTCATCCTGGCTAACTCTTCCTCTTGTGCCACTCTGTGTAACAGCTCTGCAAGCAAAGTTTTTATTTCAAACTCATTTTGTGGGGAGATAGGAATGTAGAAAGACACTGGAACACTCTCTGAGCTACAGAAACTGCCTACATGAAAGACCCATAAATAAGAAATGTTTTGTTAATGCTGTAATGAAAACCACATTGAGATCATGCAATAATTGCTCTGCTTTGTGTAGAGCTTTGAATGCCAAAGCCATTCAGAGCAGAGTTAGGGGATGGGGGGAAGAGAGAGATAGGCACAGGTCAATGATATCACATTCATAACAATCTCTAAATGGACAGAAGGAATCTAGAAGGAATCGCTTTTTCTCTGCTGGGTTCATCTGCTGTGCAGGCAATTCTGTCCAACAAGCACACATAGCTTTAGGACTTCTAATGGAACTTGGCAAAGTACCACGTTATTAATTTGCTCGTGCTCACAACTGGCAGCTCAGGAGAGCAGCACACGCTGCAGTACAACAGGGTCACTCCCAGGCAGGAGTCTCGGTCCAGCACTGCAGCAGCTCTGCTCCCGGAGCTGTTACCATCAGCTCTGTCCTGCGTCTTCGCACAGATACACTACTGTCACAGTCAGACCACCTTGTCCCCCTTGCAGTGTACAGCATAAATAAGAACTTGCTAAAGCATTCCACGTGGCACAGAGATTCTCCTCCCCACTCAGCCCAAGTTTCCTGTCTTGCTCCGCCACACTCGGCTGGGACAGCTGCAGAGAAGTCTGCTGGAGGTAAGCGCACAGGAATCCTCTTTTAAAAGTTCTTGCACTGCAATTTGTTGGAGTCTAAGAGAGCATGAAGGAAGCGTGACTGTTTCTTCTGCTTTCATATTCCTTGTCAAGCAAGGACTCGGGACAGCCTTCAAAACAGGATGCCAAGCTCACCTTGGTGCATGTTTTCACCAAGGAAAATTTAAAGGCGTAAGTTGTATCCTTCATAAAGGTCACGCTCCTCAAAATATCTGATGGAGTTTGTACACAGTGGTGGCCATTTTCTAGTACCACAGTGGAAAGAGGGAAAAGCTTCTATAAAAAAAATACAAGGAAGAGATTCAGTGGAGGGTTAACGTGAAGCAATCAAGTGGGGAAATCTGGGATTAGAGAGTGGAACTGCAAAGCAAAACGTTCCTGTGCTAAGAGTGACCAGGCTGTGAGAAAGTAAAGATGACACAAGAAGGTGTCAAGAAGGTGCTGCCAGGAAATAGGGAAGTAGGGAAAACGGAGCAACTTGCTAGGCTTTAAAAACTTAAGACAATTTTTAGAAGGCTTTTGGTTGGGCGATTTTGGGATACAGTTGCCTATACAGCTCACACTCCGTTGATACCTGGCAAAGTCCTGCTTCCTCTGTCTCTGCCTCATTTTCCCTCACTTCTGGTAATCTGTTCTGGAAAAAAAGAATCAGGCTAGTTTGTCCAAAGGATCAGTTTTGGCCAAGCATCTGGAGCAGTCACTAGAATGCAAAAGATCTAGCCCCACCTCGGCTGCAGTGCATGCTGCTTCCTCACCAGTCCTTCAGCTCTCTGTTCAGTTCTAAATTGCCTAGGACAGAGCTGGACTCTATGCCCAGAATTATCTTTGCTGGATTCTGCTCAATCTGGGCAGACAAAGGCATTTTAGCACCACAAAGCAGTCATAATTCACTGCACTGTATAATTACTTTTAACTCTGTGCAGTCTGAAACCAATTCTCCTAGGTCCTGCTGCTGGCAGAAAACACCCTGCTGTTGAACACGCATCTGATTACAGTTCTGCTCAGCCAAATATTCTTCATGGTTTCTACAGATGTTCCTTTTTTTTTTACCCCATAGCTATGAACATTATGAGCCGATGCTCTCTTCACCTGCCACTTTTCTCTGCCAATAATCCAAATAAAAATCTATTACCTCATGCCCTTAACCTCAGCAAGTCCTAGCTGTGCTGGTCTACATCTCATCTGGGATAATTTAAGGTTTCAGGAACAGTTGGCTTAGAATTATCTTTAAAAATACCACCCCTCCCTGATACAATCAGAGGCTGAGAGGTTTCAAGCAAACAAAACCAGCTGAGCTATCCAATCTCCATAAGGTTTCCATATAGTTCTCACTGGGTTAACTCTTACGTTAAGCTGTTTGCAGTTAGGTGCCACAAAGGCACGCTGAGAACGCGGGCTGGAGCTGCAGTCTCCAGTGAAGCCAAACACAGAGAGACATTCTCACACAGAGCAACTTACGTTTAACAGAGCTGGGCCAGTTCCTACCAGGAGAGACTTGGGTTTGGGAACACTGATGAGCAACTGTTGAGTTCCCTCAAACAGGGAACAGTCTGACCTCAGAAACTGGGTTTGAGGTCTCTTGCTCCCAGGTCACCACATCGAACAATCTAGGGCTGTGCAAAGCAAACTGAGAAGTCCTGGGGCAGTGCCAAGGAGAATGAGCTCATTTCTCACCTATGCATCGACTCCAGACACAATGAATCCATCAGGGCAGAAGGCAGGCAATGTATTTAGCCCTTATCCTCATTTTCCACAATCCTTTTGCGGACCCAGGAAGCGCGTCAAACAAAAAAACGCCCTTGGGTTGCATCAGGAAAGAGAAGCTGATCTTTCCTGAAAGCTGCTACAAAATTATGATGACAGACACCATAATAAATTACTCAGCTAGAGAAGCAGTCAGCACACAGAAAGAAGGAAGGAGTCTTCCTCCTCGCTCCCCCACCAGCAGGTCACAGCTGGGAGTGAGGTAACCCTCGCAAACAGTTCCTCCCATTGGCAACACTGCTCAGCTCTGTGTCTCTAGACAGGACACACTGGATAGCAGAAAGCTGATGGATGACACGCTTAGCTCTGTGAAGACTGTAGGATGCTTCCAGGAATGAATGCCTTGCTCCGAGGCAAGACAGTGCTGAGGAAGCTGAGCTGAGAAGCCACTGGGATGCAAGGGCAGGTCACAGCTACCATAGCCTCAGGTTACAGGGGTGACTTTCAAGCTAACAACAAGGGAGCAAGTAGTCTTCCCTGGAGGAAAAAGTGGAATGGCAAATCAAGTGCTGAAAAGACTTTACATGGGAGAGAAAAGGAGGATAGCATTAATATCATTTCCCTCCCTCACGAAGCTGGCAGGAACAGTAGCTACTTTTCCCTTCCATTCAGGCTCAGAGTCCTCTCCTGGACTCAACAGTGCAAAGGGGCCATAAGAAGGACGATTGTTGAACGGATATGGAGGCAGACATGAATAACAGGCAATGGAGAACAGAGGCCTGCACCAACTCTCAAGCTTCTGAAGAGGCCCCATACCCAGTACGGAGAGGACTAGGCTGGGTGTCAGGACACCTGCATGCTTGTCTGCAATTGGAGGGGCTGCCTTGAGCACGGTCCTTCAGTTCCCCATCTGCAGACCAGGGTAATGGAGTTTACTCATTTCATATACAGCTCCCAGTGCCTTTTCTCTTCAACATGTTAAAAATCTATTTTAAAGCTCCTAATATAAAGTCCAAATTAAGCCCAAGATCCAAGTTTTTCAGGACTTCAGAACTCATGCTCCAAGACCTTTGTGCTGCAGCTCTTGAAAGCAGTTTCTAGAAATGGAAAGCAACCTGCGGAAATAGAGTAATGAGGTCCTTCCACTAAGGAAGGACCAAACCTAACTGTTAACCCCTCCGACGCAGGTTGCAAATCTGTCCCCTGGCCATCCTAAATCTGACATGCCACACACATTGACCCAATCAGTCTTGCTTTAGATATCACCAACAGCACAAGTCTCTCAAAGGGGTATCTGGTCTGAGGGATGTTCAGGGCTTCAAACAAGGCCAGGCCAAGCTGCAGCAGGCTGACGTGGGCACTCCTAAATTTTGCAGCTTCTGGGGCTTCTGTCATGCTGGGAGATGGTCTTTAATTCCTTAAACTTCCATTTTATATGTCCATGCATTTTTTAACATAAAATACAACCACCTGAAAAATCTTCCACTAGCATTTCTCTTGAACTGAAAGTAGTTCCTCAACAAAGTGGAAATTTTCACACAAATTGTATGTTTGATATGGGATATTCCATTTTAATTGAAAAAAAAGACAGCAGACATGCAAACTGAGAATTCTACAAACCGTCATCTTCCAGCAACCAAACCCAGAAATATTGGGTTTGGACCACATGGCTTCAGACTTTTGATGGAGAGAAAACTTGTAAATATTTGAACAGCAATTTCATTTCTATTGGAACCTTCCAGGTGGAGACAGAAGGGAAGGTTTCCTGCCCAGCTCTAGAGAACTAGCAGAGACTTTGTAACACATATAATCCAAACAAAACCTTGGATCAGAACTCTGGGGAGAAACCAAACATGGTTCAACACCTAAATGCAGCCACGATCCAGATTCAAGGAGTTATGGCCACATGTCAGGTTCGGGTCCAATTTTTTGGAGCTTAAAAGGAAAAGCTGCCTCTGCTGTTTGGTTTTTTTTGTTTGTTTGTTTTTTTTTTTTGTTTTTTTTGAAAGCCACCTCTCACTTGTTCACACATCTCTAGCACCTACCACCTTCCCAGTTCCTCCCTCCAATGCCACCTGCTCCTCTCTGGACACTTAGCCCTCCAGCTTCTGCTCTTCATGTCCTCAGCACCCAGCATACCTTAATTAGCAAACACGAACCACAGCCAGCCACGCTTTCTGCTCAGTGACACAAGCTTGGCAGTTCCAGAACCTTCCCACTACAGAGGTGGTCGACATAACAGTACAAACACTGCTCAGGACACGTTATATGCACTCACTGTTCTACACCTGCCCTGGGTGCTCAGTGGCATTCCTCACAGGGCAAAGAGCCTTAGTAAACTGTTCTCCTGCTCCAAAGAGCAAGTTACACGGATGCTCAAAGCACAGACCAACACTGAGCCATTAGACTTCCACGTGTAAGGAACTAAGTCGGGCATTTATTTTATACTCAAAAGGGTCAGGACTGGAGCCTTAGCAAACTGTTCTCCTGCTCCAAAGATGCTCAAAATGCTCAAAGCACAGACCAACACCGAGCCATTAGACTTCCACGTGTAAGGAACTAAGTCGGGCATTTATTTTATACTCAAAAGGGTCAGGACTGCCTCCAAAACAATGAGGCAGCTTTTGAATGGATTCCATGTTATAAGAGATGAATTCTACTCTCACTGGTGGTATGAGCTATGAGTTACGCTATCTGGTTTCCTATGTGGGTTTGCAGGCGTGCCAGACAAGAACAATAGCATCATTCCAGCTAATGGCTCTCAGTATACTTCACAAAAAGACCAGACACTCAGGCTCTAATTTGCTTCTCATCCTTCAGATTTCTGCTTGGTGCACTGTGTAGAGGAAACCTCTTTCCAAGCTGCATCCACAGAAGCACAACAATGCCTTAGCCACTGCTCCCATGCAGCTTCCAATTGTGTCTATTTAGGTTGCATGACCAGGCCTGCTGAGTACCACAAAACACAGGTAGGGAGAGAAACAGACCTGAATTCACAACATACTTAACCCAGCAAGGCATATATAGATACTCTTCACTGGCAAGTTTCTTCTGTGTTTTGTCCACTCAAGCTTATCTATTCACATACTGTCTGTCAGGCTTAGCACACAATAGCACCAGCAGTTTTCCTCCAAAAAAACAATCTCTTTGCAAGGGATTAGGATAGGCCTATTAATTGAATGGAGCAGACGATTAAGCTTCTATGGGAGTCCAAGATTTCAAAGAAATCACAAGCATCTCTTAAATTTCACTGCTTGGCAGGATCCATTTAAATTCAAACTTATTTGCAACCTGTGTCTTAGACATGCCCAAACTGGGGCCAGTTTTAGGAACCATTTAGCATTGGCTGTAAAACCCAAAAGGGCCAGGTCTCTTCCATCCTTGCCATGTACAGCAAAAGCTAGTGCCATAAAAAAACAAGGTAAGCTTTCATTTGGGTTCACACCAACTTCATATTCAGGGCAGCTCTGTCTAGTACATGCCATTACACTTCCCCTTGGATCCAAGCTTAAGCATTCCTACCTGTCTCAACCCTTCATGGAGCCACGTGCTGAGGCTGCCTTTCCCTTCACACTATTCTGCAAATTTAATAGGTCCTCAGCCCATCATTATTAACTTCACAGTGAAGATATTTGAAGATCCAAAGAGTTTTGCAAGCAAAGGCCTACCAGTCCAGAGTCAGGGGAAAAAAAAAAAGTATCAAAACGGCTTACTGAGAGTAACGGTGTCATTGATCCTGAAGCTGCAGAGCACTCTGTCGACATTACGGGCATGTCGAAATCCGTTTCCTCTCACGACAACCTGAAATGACTCTGTAGCAAAAGAGACAGTAGATTATTGATACATAGTGAGGCAAAGACTGGTCACTTAGACAAGGCAAAATATGTCAAAAGTCTTCACTTGAGATCTCTTGAGCTAAAATCTGATGTTTAACATTTTTGCAGTTTAACAATTGTTAAAAATTAAACCTCCACTCTCCTCCTCTCAATTTCAACTTGAATTTTTAGAAACAGGAAATAGTACACAACAGAAACATTTTAACTGACCTGCAGTGAAAACACGTCAGAGACACCAAGCTTTCCCCTCCCCAGGTTGCTGTTTTAAAAGGCACAAAGTTTTGGGTGAAAACAGGTAAAAGTATCTTTCCGTGGAAAGAAAAAGAATCTTCCAGTGACAGATAACTTGGAGAAGTTTAAGCTCTACTTTCCCAGGTACCTGTGAAACTACCCGTTGCCGTGAGTCGCTTACATCCTGCCCTACTAGTCTGTACAGCGACCACGAGCCCTTGGCTGGACTTGTTTCCACACAGTGACAGGGATTTCACCAACCCACCAGCTTTCTAGGCCCTGGATGAAGGCTGTGGCTTTTCCCCAGGTCTTCCTCTGTGCTATTCTTCAACTCCGCAAGGTCACCGGAAGCTGCGGCACAAGTGGAAAACATCAAGGAAAGTCGCCTACAGCTGAGGGCTCTTTTTTGGACCAAACAGGCCTGAGCAATGAGATCATAACCTCACAGGTCTTTCAGACCACTCTCTACCGTCCCTTGTTATCCCAACTACTTGAACCTAGGGCTGGGGAAGGTTTATGAACCTCCTGCAGCCACGAGCATTAAGACTGCCGTGCAAGGAAAGCACTGTGTTCCAACTTTCAGATTTTTTAAACAGGGCCATAGTCCCAGAAAAGTTTTGGCAGCAGCCGTAAGGACTCAAACTCTGCAGTTCCCCATGGTGAAGGAAACAACCCCACAATTCCTGTTACTATCTAGGAGAGACACACAGATAATCCCTGCTGATGTTTTGCTGGTGAATGTGGTTTGAACACGAAATGTTTCACTGTCCAAGACAATGCAGGAATAATCTCAGTGCACCAGAAGCACCGCCCCGGTTCAGAAAACTCCCAGGAGCAAGAAGGAACCTAGTTTTTGCAGATTCAAAGTTTTCCCCTTGCACTTTACAGTCCCCATCTACTTTCATCTCCCTGAAGGACTCACACACTGTACTTGTCAAAAAAAGCAGATTTGCTCCAGAATCTGGGCTCTCTTCCAGGCCCCGCTGATTTACAGCCAAGCTGCAAATCATCCCACCACATCTAGCCAGGGAAGCTGCCTCGCAGGCCCATTATGTGTTGTCCAAGAGCGTTTGGGAAGAACGGGGGAGAAGAGCTGTGTTCTGGAGTGCGGGGGCTGATGAATACTTAAGAGAAATCACAGAAGTCGCAACTGCTGAGGAATCAAAGTTCAAATACAACCAAGGAGCAGCGTAACAATGATGTCGGGGGATGCTTGGGACTGCAATGAACACAGTATGCACCCTGCATGTCTGTGCTGATGCAAAACCAAAAAAAAAAAAAAAAAAAAAAAATCAAGAAACTGGCACTTCAGAATGATGTGTTGTTGCTGAAATTCACACTCAAGTGTGTGGGAGCAGCCTGCAGTGCAAGAGCGGCCTCAGGTAATGCTGAGTGTCACGTTCTCTCCTTCCAAAAAAATAAAAACCGAAAGCCACCACCACTCTTCAAGAATGTGCACAGAAACAAAACCACCATGAGGTACCAGAGCTGTACCTGCAAAATTTATGTCAAAAAGACACTAATGCACATAACTTCCATATTCCATGGCACTTTCATTAGTCTCAAAGTCCTAAGTGATGAAATTAGCTGCAGGTCACGAGCAATGGAGTATTTTCCCAGACTTGGAGGAGATGAAGCCTTGAACTGAGCATCTGAATAACTGCTGGTATTTTTCAAGGTTAATGTTGCTCCTGTTGTGAACTACTGGCTGAACCCAATGTGAACGGTTTATATAAACCCCCTCTACGTTTCCTCTCCGCTGCCTCGGCTGGATACAGCTGTACATCACCCCTACACACTCACACAACGAACAGGAGTGACAAGATGTATAACCAACCGACAAGCATATCAGGGAGTGTTAAAGGTGGTTGTAACTAATGGTTGTATCCCTGGAGGTGTCCAAGGCCAGGCTGGATGAAGAGCAACCTGGTCTAGTGGAAGGGGTCCCTGCCCATGGCACAGGGGATGGAACTAGATGATCTTTAAGGTCCCTTCCAACCCAAACCATTCCATGAGTCTATGATTCTATGATCTTCCAGCTTACCATATTACATAAGCACCATGCTCAGGCAGACAGAGCCCTGTTTTGGAGCCTTTTTTAACAAAGGAACTATTTAACTGGCCATCTAAAATGAGAAAGAGATGACTAAGAACTCTAATTGGTATCAATTATGCCATTCTGGCTTCAAAAACCAAAGCCTACTGTAGTGGCATGCATGGAATGCAAAACTGATGTCTGGCACTTGCTGGGGATTTAACCTGGTGTCTTGCATCTGCTAGGAAAATATTACTACCTACATATGTTTAGGCATACAGGCAGTTGCTCTGGGAACAGGAGATGCAGGAAGGATGATTAAAGCAGCTGCTTTGGAAGTGAAAACAAAGAAGTAATGACAATTGGCTTTCATTTTGGACTACTAATTCAAGAAAAAGGAAGATGTATAACTTCTCAGGGACTCATCCTTCTCTACAAACCTCAGCTCCGCTCCCAGCCTCTCTACTTGAAGGGTTGCTACACGTGCAACAAACAGTTAGGATACACTTTATAAAACGTGAAGAATTCCCAGAAAGCAGATGGAAGAGGCTAAAATGGTCCTCAAGCTTTCTTCACAAAAGGCTGGGTTCTGCTGAATGCAGAAATGCATGGCAGGACTTTAAAGCCCCAGTTTACATGGCACAGTCACATCTGAACAAGCACACAAGGAAGGGGCAGCACGATTCGTGCAGGTCAGCTGAATGACGTTTAAATTCTAGTCTTCTCAGTGACAGCATCAACCTGAAATGCCTAAGAAACGTTGAAAGAATATAGAAGTCTTTAGATGGAAGTGTGTTCTTTTGACTTCCTTACTAGTTTCTTAAGCAGCACTTCCCTCAACCATCCTCTGAGATGATGAATTTGCAAACTCTAAACTTCGTTAAAGTCTTATTTTCTGATTTGGTTTGTATTTTTGCAGCACATCTACTTCAGTTTTGGCACTGTCCAAGTAAGAAGGACTGCTTTGATTGAAAAATAGTTAGTTAGGTAAAACTGTCAAATGCAAGCCTTTTCTGTAAGAAAATCCCATTTGACATCATTTGGCAGAAATGGGAAGCATGTAAACTACTGTAAGATGAAAAAGAAGTTCACAAAAAGAGTCAAAGATTTAGCTTCAGTTAATTAGTTCCTTTTGCACTCTCCAGCAATTAGAAGTGGACAGAAAGGTGTATTTTAGGCAACATAAACAACTAGGGCCTCAGTTTGTACTCACCCCCTGCACATATACTGGAAGGCTCTGCCGCCAGAATTTCTATACAGGATTTCTTCAGAATCTAAAAGACACAAAAAATGCCATGAAGTATCTCAGACTTGTTTCTATAGAAACACAAATCTGAAAGCGTGAGAGCAAGCGTACTTGTGCAAACGCTTAGCTCCTCGTTGCACTTTGCATTCAGGTCACTAATGTACCATCATAGCTCTTTCCTTAAAACCCACCAGCGAGGCGTCATTGCTCTTCCAAGCTATCGCCATGGACGAAGGCAGCAGGTGCTGACGCTCTCCGGTATCTCATCACGAGCTTGCCTTTGTCTGTGGTACAAGTTATTCTCCGGTATCTCAGCATGAGCTTGCCTTTGTCCGCGGTACAAGTTACTACGCTGACTGCGATCCGTAACAACTAAGGTGCACTCTGAAGGGTGTGACTTCCTTTGCAGTCCCAAAATTACTCTGGAGCCCTAAACTCCAAATGAAATGTCTCAAGTTTAAGCTAAACTGTTTACCTTTGCCTTAAAACACCCTAGGAATATCTACACAGGCACTGCTCAAGCCTCAGTGCAGAGGTTCAAACTTGCTAAGTTTTTAATCTGCTCTGTTAGAGCATACCTGAGTGCAATCAAAGCTGCACTGTGATTTCAAATCAAGAGGTATGGACAACACTTCTTTACTCAAACCAAACGTAATTCAAACAGTACGTCTTAGTAAAGGCTGGCACTGCCTTTAACCACGTCATGTGTAGACAGCAATTTACACAAATACTTCAGCATCAGGCTCAGCAGACTGCTTGCAAGGCAGGAGGAGCGTGCTGGAGTTGGACACTCAAATTGCTCAGGCTGTTATTTGAATGCAGCAGCCTTTGCCCTGGTCTGAAGACCAACTCAGATTCTTCACTGCATGTGGTCAGCCAACGTACAAGAGTGTCCGTAAGCCCCTGCGAGAACAGCAGTGGCGACGAAGAGCTGTGAGTGTTCTGCACTGGGCTGAGCAGCCCCTAGACGAGGCAATACTGACCAAAATTTAGGTCAGCTTCAAGAGGCAAGTAAATGTCAGCCAAGCATCATGACTCAAATCCAACATGAAAATTATTTTCCCAACTTTAAATTGAAACATCTGTAAGGAAGAACAGCAACCCATACAATAAATTCTGTAAGAAAAAGATAATCTATTTTTTTCTCCACGGTCATGGTGCTCTGCCTCAAATACCTAATGGCAAAAGGTAGAGATAGAGCCATGATTTCTTTTATTTAGACTTTTAAACAAAAGTTTGAGTTACTCAGAAGCAGGGCTGGTAGAGACAGAAAAAATACCAAGGGACTGAAGAAACCAGGGCCATCTGAGCTGCTGGCAGCCTGCCAAGTGAGGAGAAAGAAGATTTGCAGGAACAAGGTTATACAGGAACTGTGAAGTAGAAAAAAAGAGAAAGACAACAGTTGAGAACAGAACTGAAAAGCACTAGAAGAATTTGAAATGCAGAATAAGGAAGACACACAAAAAATAGAGGACAGTAAAAACACTCTTCCAAAGTATCCATCTGTAAACATCCACCCATCCATCCATCCCTCTCCTGTTAGTCCTCTACCACCCACCCCTTACTCATTCCAGGTTCTGCTTCTCTGCAGATACAACATTTTTGTCCCAAAGTGACTGCCGAGGCTAATGAGCACAGCTAAGAGCTGATGTTTTTCCAAGGATTTTTCCTCTCCACTGAAAAGTGTCTCCTGTAAGATGAGACTTCACATTTTTTCAAATTCCCCCTTAGATTCTGTTCCACTCTGCCTCAGCATCCTCAAAAGTTTTAATACAGATTTCTTCTTCTCCTTGCCTGTCAGCAAGTGCAGGACGAGAAGTAGGCAGCTGAGCTGGAGAACAAACGCATGCAAAATACAATCAACACTTCCATTTTTTAAAAAAATCAAGTAAAACCTCACACAATTAAGTTCGGAATTCATGAATTCTATTGAGCTGCAAGCCAGCTAGGATGGGGGTGGAATAGCAGGTGTCTCAATTAGATGATGCAGAGCTCCCTTCCAGTCCAACCCAATCCATCCATGTGCCTATAAAAAGCTGGCCTTAATGGCTTTTTACAGTGCCAACTCCAATATTTATTTTGATTTAGAATAATAATGTTTCCAATGTTCCAAGCACCCACCCTAACTGAAAGGGAAAATCGGGCAGCAGTAACTATTGCAAACAAATTCCTTTACGTCTCCTCCTTGTCATAAAAATAAACTCAAAAGGGACTTCAACATATTCAGCATGGAAGACTCCATCAGATCTTCTATTCTTTCGCTTCCCAAGGACTGCACCGCCACATGTGGACCGTAGGTGCCCTTCGTTCACTGCGGGCTGGTTCCCCGGGAAAGCAAACGAACTGCAAGCGTGGTGACACAATCTCCCAGCTGAGTGCCTATAAACCGCTCCAGCAGCACGGGAGAACTGACTCCACATCCTCATTTTCACAGGGAGCAGCACAACAGTTCTGGCTTACTTGGTAACTAACTGCAGGCCTCAAGGCAGCTTGCCTTGGCACCCATGCAGAGAAGTACCGAGCTCGGATCCCCACATCAGCCTCCTGTGGTAGCCTATGGGGCTCCAGTTGCGTTCCAGCTTCACACAGGTTCCCAGGAGGATCTCTTGTTCGTATTTGTTGACATGCCAAATAAAAAATGCAACATGTCCTTGTGGAAGCATGGCTTTGTTTATCACGGCTATCTGTCAGGACAGACCTGAACTGAGTGATTCCTGTGACTAATTCTGATGCATTAAAGGCCAAGAACCAGGTTCTCCCGGCCCTGCTGGTCACCTGGGCCCTTGTAGAAAGAAAGGGAAGAAGGGGAAGGCAATTCTGCAGCTGCTGGAAGCTTTCATTTGGTATTCTGGTCCACAGGCAGCTGCATATTTCTTATAAATTTTTTTCACCAGATCTGGGAATTGTAATGAGCAAACAGGACTCTGCAGGTTAATAGAAGGTTACTGCCCAGTCAGCAGTGGTGTGAATGACCTGCAGTCTCAGGCTAGGCACTCATTGAGCTCTGTTGAACTACTAAATAACAAAGTGTGTTGCCAGTTACAAAGCAGTAATTTACTTTTGAAGTGTTTCCTGTCCAATTATATCTGCGTGAGCTAAGTAAAATAAATATATTTAAGTCCTTTTTAAAGCTGTACTTGGGGGGAAGAAATAAGTAGAAAGCATGACCATATACCACTAAAAGTAACGAGAAACACTATACAGTTGAGAGTGGGAGTTCGCAGCCTCTGCATGGGCTGGGTAAGCTACTACCCAAGCAAAGAGCCTTGAGCTGTTGACTCTCTCCTTGGCCTCTGTAGAACCCCTGGCTCTGACAGAAGACAGGCTCAGAATACCTATGTGAAGCTCCTGCTCTGAACTGCCCTCAGGAGATCCCAATCTGACCATATACCACTAAAAGCAATGAGAAACACTATACAGTTGAGACTGGGAGTTTGCAGCCTCTGCATGAGCTGGGTAAGCTACTACCCAAGCTAAGCTGTTGACTCTCTCTTTGGCCTCTGCAGAACCCCTGGCTCTGACAGAAGACAGGCTCAGAATACCTATGTGAAGCTCCTGCTCTGAACTGCCCTCAGGAGATCCCAATCTTCCTTGCCAGCTGCCCAGCTTGCTGGCCCTGGGCTGTGTACAGACAAAGCTCAAACTACCCGTCAGCAGTAAGGCAGAAAGCTTAGAGAGTTTGTGTCCATTACAGATTTTGCACATACAGGGCGTATCTTGCAAAGGAAGTACCTTTCCCCCCTATTCATGGGGTCTCAGCCCCTCTCCCTGCACCAGGGAATACACAGTTTACCTATCTGCAGGCGAAGTTTGAACAACTGGCTCAGGATGAGTACATAAAAGCATCACCCCATTTCTCATACCTCATCTATCAGACACTCACATCAAGTTCTCACAGAAGTCCCCACGCTACACATACCCAACTCCACAGCTGGTAGAACAGAAGGGTTCAGAGACAGTATATTTCCAAGCTAAAATTTCTTGGGGTGAAGGGGTACAGTGAAAGGCCACATCAATTGTGAGAGGTGAGGCAAGACCTGAAAAATACTGAGGGTAGGTGGACACCGCCGCAAGATGATCCGAAAGGAGCGCACAGGAAATCAGACTGAGAAGGATGAATCATCTGCACAATTTATACAGATAAGGGACAATCCAACAAACCAGCTGATGCTACTTGTTCGACATGACTGCTGCTGCTTCATGAGCCCCCTGCAGCTCACTTGGAGAATCCTAAGGGACTCGCAATTACACCTCTGAGATAAGCTCTGAGCTAGCGCCACTGTAACACATGGCAGGGAGCAGGGAACATTCTTGTTCCAATCGACTGCTCCTTCAGTCAGGTGTGGTTAAAGGCACAAAGCAATGACAGGGTCTCATCCTGACTTCCATGCTGTTTCTTGTTCCATTGCTTCCAGCAACCCCAAAAACATAGTGAGCAGTAGGATGAAGTTGAATTTCATGTTTTCCTTCAAAGACTTGCTCCATTTGCTTTAAATTGACAGGTTATGGTCTGCAGGATTTTTTCCACAGCAAAGAAATTTAATATATTACTTCAGTTCCTTCCACTTGTTTCCCAGCTTATAGCAGTCGGATGTATCTCTCTCTACGTGATCCCTCCTACCAAACTCAAAAGTCCCATTAAACATGGGGGAAGCTGAAGTTTTAGCAATGGCTTTTTCACTATGAGGGAGAAAAAGCAACTGGTTTGTTTAATAAAAAGTCACGTTGGAACTTGCAGGAGAGGAAGGACCAACACCTACAGTGCACCGAAAACCTTCAGGTCCCACTTGAAGAATCACGTTTGTAAGCACGACTTCAGCATGGAGCTGTATTTTAAGCTCATTTAAGCACAGCCCTGGGCACAGCCTGCAGAGCTTGGTGGTGCTCAGTGGGAGAGAGTCCTCCTTGGAAAGCACAAAGCAGATCTCCCTGCAGCTCCTAACTCAAACTTGCTGGCTCCCACAGAAAAGGAAGGGCAGGTGTACTGGAACACTTGCAGACCCCCCACCCTGAACATCCTTGCTCAGCAGCTGGAAGGCCCAGCCAAATGCTCCACCACTCACAGCTCCCACCCTCTTCCCTCATTCCAGGGGGAATTCTCAGTCCACTGCTTCTGCACAAGCAGAGGGACAAAAAAGACCTACTCCTTGGGAGAAGGGGAGGAGGGAAGAGTCAGGCTGCCTCAGCAGGAGTGCAGGGCAGTTCACACCAAATCACTGCAGACCAGAACAAACCCAGCTCTGGACATCTCAAGCACTATTCTCCCCCAGACTCACCATTTTACCTTTTCTTCCCCAGTGTATCAGCCAGCAGGTAGGAGCCTAACCAATCCTTGCTACACCAACTCTTGCACAGGAACTGAAAGCAGCTTCCAAACGCCATGGCTCTTGCCACATTAAAAAGCTTTCGTGTGAACACAAATGCTGTGTTTGTTTGCTCCAAGACAGCGGTACTTTGCAAGGACAAGAAAAGAAGGAAGGACAGAGCTTATCTTCCAGCTACGACAGGAATCTACAGATTCTTTATTACCCTATAGAGTGATTAATGTCCTTCTTACCCTCTTTCTACCCAACCTACTGCAATCACTCCACGCAAATTCAAGTGATGGGATTACAGATTCATGACTGTACAATTAAACTTCCTTGTGACCCTCCTTTCCGGGGCTGGCAAATCCTGCACCCATCAACTGGAGCAGTTCTTGCCCCGGTTCTTGGAGGCTGAAGTCTTCCCGTTCTGTTAAGTGTAACTGGAAAGGGAGTCAGAGCTGCTCCTGGAATGCATTAAAAACAGATGCAATGCAGGGCTGAGACACAAACTGGGGTTTTTTTGTTGTTTTGTTGCTTTCTTAAATGACATGCAACACCTGATCGTCCAAGAGAATTAAGGCAGTAGCCCCACACTTGGACAGTGCCAGGAAAACCAATAAGCCAGGGATTGTATTCCATTTACAAGTGAGAGCACTAGGGAATTTGAGCCTGCGCCGGGGGAACAGTCGTGCTTGGTACTACATGGTCAGAATAGCGTGTAACCACTGTAAACACAGAAATCTGAGACCCCCTCGGTGAACCTAGCCTCCATAGCTTCAAGTTGTACATTTCATCTGTCTTTTATCAACTAAAAACCCTATACCAAAATGAACAAAACACATGTCTAAAAGGATTTCCCATCCTTCTTTGTAGCCATGGGAAGCAGTCTAATTAGAACACAACTGAGCAAAAGAACAGAAAGAAAGCTGAAAGTTATCTGGACACATATTGTTTCCTAGTGAAAGCTGGCACATCTTACACTTACAATGAAAATGGCACGTGCAACCTCTCGCATACTGCCTTTCCTGCTCAGTCAAGGGAAGCATTGGTCCTAGGTGAGATAGCATCAAGCCACTCAAAGTTTCCAAGCTAGAAATAGGGATGCCTCATGAAGTATCCTTCTGTGCCAGTAAAGACCATGGAGTCATTTGCAAGACTTGTACACAAGCCATGGAAAGGGATCAATCTATGCCTCTCCCTCTGTCAGCTGATCTGCTAGCTCTTACCCCAGCCACAAGGAATGGGCCAGTTCTTACACAGTGCACCCAGCCCTTACAGGAAAGGCCAGGAATTGATCAGTCTGAGCTGGGAAACCTAGGTCTGGTGGGGAATAACAACAGCCCGTATTTCAGGAAGCTGAAAGTAAAAAGATTCTGGCATCCATAGCAGGATCCCTTCCCCATCCTAAAGAGCTGAGCAGTGCAGCACATCCATCAGGACAGAAAGGAGGCTGATCAAGAAGGATGGAGATCAAGGAGTGCCCTAATCCTTTGTACAGATCATGCCCTAACACATCTGACGTCCCAGTCTGTGGCAGACATTTTACAAACTGTCACCAGGTGCTTCATCCATTCAGTCAGGTATTTCCCACCAAGAGGAGAGACATACAGAGACAATATTTGGGCTCAAACCTTTCTGTATTGTGACCTGTTGATAGACTCTACCTTGAAGAAGCAATATTACAACAAAGGTTAGTTTCTTTGGACCAAATGTTTCAGTGATTTATTAGCAGTCAGCAGGTGCTTGGGAACACAGGAAAACTAAACCTTCAACAGTGCAAGCTAACACAATTAACATGCACACATGCAAACACAGGATTAAAAATACTTACAGAGTCTATGATCCCCTGAAGGGCTTCAAAACCATCATTCACTGGAAAGACATGATCTTTGCTGTCGGCAATCCTAGCCAGCTGACAGAGCGGTCAAAGTAAATAAAACAGAAATGCAAAGAATGAGATAAATTAGCCAGCAGGCAGCAAACAATACTTCTCTAGACTCATCCACTTGCAAGTAAAAAAAAACCCAAATACTCCAAGTACTCTGTGTGAATTGCTAGTGCATTGTTTGTCAAGCACTGTAAAGTTTCTCTTTAGCCTGATTGACTGTTAGAAAGCTCAGTATCAGGAATCGGAAAAGGCTTCCCTTAACTTTGAAGGCAAGACAGAAGGTGGCTTTCACTGATGCCCAAAGCCTAATGATCTTCACTGCAAAAGCTGTCTCCCATGTTTTGTAAGTGTCTCCCCACAGTAACTCCCCAACCAAAACAGGCCACAGCATCAGCATGACTGGCCACTATGGCCACTAATGCAGCAAAACACTTCAGCAGGTACATCGTTTAAAGCAGAGAACTAATCAAAACGACTCAGTATTTTCACATACAGAGAAGACTAATGCAAATTATACCCCATCTAGAGATCCAGGACTGATTCACCTTTCCTGTCAGGACAGAGATTTGACTGTTTGTCCTAAAGCTTAACCAGTAGAGAGCCAAGAAGAAGAAAGCAGGGAGCTGTAACGAGATATTTTCTGAGTGGAAGGAAAAGCCTACATGTCAAGGAGGAGGGCGATTCATGAGGTGGTGGTAAGAGAAGAGGAACCAGGACATCACATGTAAAGACCTGCATGCAGGTTCACTTGACAACAGCATCTAAGGGTTAAGCCAAAAATATAAGCCCAATTCAGAAATAATGAGCTCTCCACGCTTCTGCTGGAGCAGAATCAAGTTTTACTGCCACAAGGCCAATGTTTGCTATTGTAATTCTCTCCCATGGCAGAGGTAACCCAGCAGGCCTCTCTAGTTTTTCCTGTAGCATTGCAAACCAGAGGCAGCAGACTAGGCACACATTCCTCCTCAACCCCACCTTTCCACTTCATGTCACTCCGAAATCCCATTTCTCAAGCAAAACAACCACCTGCCAACCTCCTGGTCTGCATGCAAAGAAATACTTCAGGCAACCCTGCTCCAAGAAGGGTATTAAAAGGGTCCTTCCTGCTTGTTGGCCAAGATAGAACAGCTTCCATAAACATCAGCCAGGATGTTTACGGTTTCCTCAGCTCATTCCCCTCCTTCTAGTGCCTTCTGGGGCGTCAGACAGTCATCTGATTCCAGTTAATTTCTTCAGTATCTAAATGACTTCAAGGAGCAGCTGTCATTGAGGTCTGCTACTTTAGATTTAGTCTCTTTGCCATTTCTATGCCTTCCTTCGTTTCTCTATGACTTAGTGGGTTACACCGGTCTCGATTCACAGGAGATTGTTTGGTTTGATTCCTCTTTGAATCAGTGTTTGAAACTTTGTGAGAAAGCTGAGAACCTGGAAAAGCTCTATTCAGTAAGTATTTCATCACTTCACTTAGGGGCTATACAAGTGTTTCACTCACATTAGAAAAATATACTGTCAGCCACTAGGCTTGGTGTGAAAAGTAATTCATATGATTAAATTTAAAGTCAGTCTATCAAATGGGAAAACACAGTAAAATATTAGTGTCAGTAATGAAGCTGTTTGCTTTCTGCAGCATTGTTTTCCTATAAAAGAAAAGCTGGACTGAAACTCAAGTGTTATATGGCAACACCTCAGTTTTGGGGAGGGGGGGGAAAGTCCTCACAAATTCCTTCTTCTTACAGCTGAAGCAAGACTGATGTGATATTCTTCATGTGCTTTTTCCTCTGGTTTTCTCCACCATTAGCAAGAGCCTTTGTGGCATGCAGGCAGAGGGACAGTTCTGCACATATGGAGATGTGGACAGAAAGGGGCTTTAAACCCAACACCCAGCCCAAGACACTTCAGACTTCAGAAGGAGAGGGAGACTCAGAAGCATTGCGAACATGATTCAGGAGCGTGTGCCTGTGTTCAACATCCAGCTTTGCAGAGTACCCCAGTAAAGACGAGTGCCTCACTTACCTGGGTCTCATTGAAGTCTTTCACACCAACACAATATACTGTTGCCCCCAGGTCACGCGACCGATTAGCCTGAAACAAGGAAAACTAGGATGACATGGATGCAAACGTGATGGGATGCACGCTTCTGAAAGGTCTTAATCATAAATTTAGTCTTCCTCTGTCAAATGAGCAACAGGGAGCTTGTCAAAGAAGGTGTTAAAAGCTTTCTGCCCGGATTCTGCAGAAACAGGTTTTAGCTGCTACTAGAGAAGCTGTTTAGTAAAGAAAAACCTAAGGTATTGGGTGGTTTTTTTTAACCTAATTATCTGACCTTCCTAGCTGCTCCACTTCTTAACATTCGTCTGTCCAACAGATGTAAGACAGACTAAATCCATTTTATTTTCATCATTTAGGACCATTCCAGTATAAATGTAACCATTTTACTGGTTTCCATTTCAGACACGTGTGCCTGAACTCATGAGATCCATAGGCGAAGGGACATTTCATTCCACTCGCTACAAAACTGTGCCACTCCCACTGTTCACAGAGCACCTCAAACTAATAACGGGAGAACACCCACAGGTTTCATTTTCCAGACTCCTTCATTGACATGCAG